>NC_142930.1:37467169-37499669 GCF_046866305.1 Octopus bimaculoides | reverse complement strand
AGCTGGAAGAGATGTCTTCCTGGGCCTATAAACGCCAGTAGCACTGTCCCGTGTAGGACGCCACTCTTGGTTGGCAATTATACGTTACAATTCCGTATTGCTACTGTTTACATCTCGCTCTGAGATTTAATATAACTATATATATATATATAAACGACGGGCTTCCTTCAGTTTCCGTGTATCAAATATACTCGCAATGTTTTGGTCGGCACGAGGCTATAGTAAAAGGCACTTGCTCAAGGTGCCACGCACTGGAACTGAACTCGGAATTATGTGGTTGGGAAGCAAACTTTTTACCACAGAGCCAGGCCTGCGCCTATTTTCGAGATATTCTAAAATGGTTTTACGCATACTTAACCCACCGTGATTATTTCCCACGTAATTTCATCGTAGCGCACAACATAAAGGCAGAGGCCCATTCAGATTGCTCTCAAAGCACATCATTCGTTTATTCGAAGTTCCAATATCATACAAATAAAGCAACACTGTGGCTGAAATTATTTCTATAAATCTCGTTAATTGTTATTCACCACCACAAAACTGATTTCAAGTTTTTCTTATATATTGAAAAATAGTTCGCATTCTTTCATTAAACATCTTCCTCATACATACACACATACAAATATACATGCACACACACACATAATCAGAATGCACTTTCTAAAATCCAAAGGTAATTAGCTTTCGATATCTAATATCGTAAAGCTTAACAATTTATTGAATTTTAAACATCTTTCATTTCATATCCATCCCGCATGCATTAGATGAATTTCTGTATTTTATTCAAAACACCAAGTTATTGCCCTTTATAAGTGAACGTAATTTAATATTCATATATGATATAAAAATACATAAATATTAATATAGTTTTTAGAAAGTTCAAAGTTATGGCCGGTCATAGATTGATCCTGCTCTAATATTTTAGAGTACGCTTCTTTTCGGATATATAAACTACAAACGATAGATATTAACATATATATATCTATATATTGGGTTGTCCGGAAAGTTCGTGCCGATTTATAGTAGCTTACCTTTCGACTTATTTTAGAACATGGTTGAGTTCATAGGATTTGACTACACCTCCATTTTGAGCACAGTTTAAGCTATCTTTTTGTGGAAGAAGGTTTATGTTCCTATAGCCTGTGTTAATTCTGTAACCCTTTAAAATGGAAGATAAGACTGTTCATTTTCGGCACTTGATGCTTTTCTTTTTCCGTAAAGGGAAAAATGCCTCAAAAGCAACCAAAGAAATATGTGCAGTTTACGGTGATGTTTCTTTATCCGAAAGAACTGTACGGAAGTGGTTCGCAAGGTTCCAAGCTGGAGATTGTAGCCTTATTGATAAATAGCGATCAGGCAGACCATCCACTACAGATGATGACCAAATCAAGTCATTAATTGAGAATAACCCACATTGCACAACCCGAGAATTGGCAGAAAGCCTCAACCTATCAAAATCCGTCGTTCATGAGCACCTGGTAAAGCTTGGGAACACAAATCGCTACGATGTTTGGGTACCACATGAGTTGAGTGAGAAAAACCTTTTGGATTGCATTTCCATTTGTGATTCGCTTTATAAACGGAATGAAAACGCGCCTTTTTTAAAGCAAATTGTGACAGGTGATGAGAAATGGATTATCTACCGAAATGTTCAGAGAAAGCGATCCTGGAGTAAGCGACATGAGCCAAACTTAGCCACTCCAAAAGCGGGTCTTCGCCCTAAAAAAGTCTTGCTTTGTGTCTGAGGGGATTGGAAAGGAATTCTGTACTATGAGCTTCTCCCAAGCAACCAGACAATCCTGAGAAATACTGCACACAACTGGACGAGTTAAAAGCAGCAATTCAAGAGAAACGTCCAGAATAGGGTGTTGTTTTCCAACATGATAATGCAAGATCGCACGTTTCTTTGGGAACCAGACAAAAGTTGCTGCAGCTCTGCTGGGATGTGTTACCCCACCCTACATATTCACCAGATATTGCTCCTTCGGATTTCCACTTATTCAAGTCTTTGCAGAATAGTCTTAATGGTAAAAATTTCAATTCCTTGGATGACGTGAAAAGATACCTTGATGAATTATTTGCCATGAAACCACCTCAATTCTGGGAAGAGGGTATTTTCAAGTTAAAGGAAAGATGAAGACGCATTGTGCAACAAAATCGTTCATATTTGGCTAATTAAAAATACAACCCAATATATATATATATATATATATATATATATATATATATATATATATATATATATATATATACAGAGAGAGAGAGAGAGTGAGTGAGTGAGCGAGTGAGATTTATATTGAATTAGTGATGACGAGCCTAACATATACGACTATATCGATTTTTCTTTTTCAATTTTTCTCGAAATTTCGACTTATTTAATAATTCTGTTATTGAAATGTTACATCTGTTACGTATCTCAAGTGTACGTAAAAGCTTATAAATTAACTTTTTATGATATTATTTAGCAGGGAAAATGTTTTTCTTCTTTTTCCATATCCACCTTCAATCTCCTGGAAACATAGTGTCGCTATTGTCATCTGTACTGTTAGTTAGCCATCATTATCCGCACGCTATAAATAATCTCTTCCACTATAGGAATGGTAGAGGAGATTAGTCAATTGCAGCTACCCTAGTACTTAACTGATTTTATTGAACCCGAAAGGATGGAAGGTAAAGTCAACCTCGCTGGAATTTGAACTCTGACCATAAGGAGCCAGAAGAAACACCGCAGAGCATTTTCTCCGGTGCGGTAACGATTGAACTAGCTCTCTGTCTTCTAAGCCCTGTTGATAATAGATGCTAAAATTACTTTACGAAATTGTTGAAAGAGATGACTGATTCTATAATTAAAATACAATCTGGTCAGAAGCAGAATTAATCACTAGGCGTAGGAGTGGTTGTGTGGTAAGTAGCTTGCTTACCAATCACATGGTTCCGGGTTCAGTCCCACCGCGTGGCACCTTGGGCAAGTGTCTTCTACTATAGCCTCGGGCCGACCAAAGCCTTGCGAGTGGATTTCACAGACGGAAACTGAAAGAAGCCCGTCGTATATATGTATATATATATATATATATATATTTGTACATATGTATGTATATATACATATATAAATATATATGTATAAAGTATATATATATATATATATATATATATGTGTGTGTGTGTGTGTGTATAGATAGATAGATAGATAGATAGATACAAACTATAAGATTGTTTTTATTTATCTTTTAATATAAGCATGGCTACAACCATTTCGATCATAGGTTCATTCAGTCAAGCTTGGCCTATAGTGAAATAACTACGACAACAACGACAATTACTACTACTACTACTACTGCTGCTACATATTCTCCTTTATCTTGGCACTATGTTTCACAAATTGCAGAACTCCTCAGCTACATCCAAATCCACAACAAAAATACTAATAACAGTTTCCAATTTTGACACAAGGCCAGCCACTTTTGGTAACGGGGTAGTCAGCTTATATCCATGCTCCACTGGTACTTGTTTTTATCGAATCCGAAGCGATGAGAGGCAAATTCGATCTCAGAACGTAAGGAACCAGATGAAATGCCGCTAAGCATTTTATCTGTCGGCTTAAGGATTGTGCCAACTCACCACTTTGTCCAAAATACCAATGATATCTTCTTATAACATTTAAAATATAGAAACAAATCTTTTTTGTCCATGTTAGTATTGCTGTTTAGTTTCAGTTCAAATCAAGTTGACTAGCACTAGTATACCAATAAGTATGTTGATGTTGTTGGCACTCCGTCGCTTACGACGTCGAGGGTTCCAGTTGACCCGATCAACTGAACAGCCTGCTCGTGAAATTAACGTGCAAGTGGCTGAGCACTCCACAGACACGTGTACCCTTAACGTACTTCTCGGGATATTCAGCGTGACACAGTGTGACAAGGCTGACCCTTTGAATTACAGGTTCAACAGAAACAAAGAGTGAGAGAAAGTTGTGGTGAAAGAGTACAGCAGGGTTCGCCACTATCCCCTGCCGGAGCCTCGGTGTTTTCGCTCAATAAACACTCACAACGCCCGGTCTGGGAATCGAAACCGCTATCCTATGACTGCGAGTCCACTGCCCTAACTACTGGGCCATTGCGCCTCCATCACCAATAAGTATAGCAATAAGTATACGCACTAATATACCAATAAGAAACTTGATGGAAACGCTGACCTTCTGTGTAGCAACTACCTACTTCAGTGTGGACACTGATATATATATCGACAAGAGGAGAGTTTAGCTATGGGTTCGCCATTATCAAACTTCTTTGCCCATGTTAGTCTTGCTGTTTAGTTTCAGTTCAGATCAAGTTGACTAGCCGCAGCACACTGGTGTGTCACGAGACGACGCTAGGTGTGCCGCACTGTAACCTAAATATACCTTTTTTTTCCCCTATACCTTTAGTTATATAATTTTTTGCCCAGGTATGCTGCCGAATTTTGAAAAAGAATATAAGTGTACCGCAAGTGAAAAAAAGTCTGCAGAGTACTGGACTAGACCAATGATTCAAAGCGTTCCAGCTGTGACCATCCTTATACATTGCACAATATGTCCAGCTTTTCATAAGACGATAGAAGATGGTTTGAAGGAGATTTCGCTGTCATGTCTAGCAAGTCAAGCGGTCATGGAGAAATTCCTCCTTAGCTGTAATATTCACAGAACTTTAATGTTGTTTTTTTAACCCCAGGCCAACTCTAATTGAACACCTATGAACTATGACTTTTTAGCCATTTCTATAGTTTTGTTTATGACTACATTATCTAGAGCCTCCTTCCTTTTTAAAAAACAGTATGGTGTGCTATTTAAGGGAACATAAACTGCTACTTCCAACTTATAAATCGTACGACTGTAGTAGTAAATTTACTGAACAATAATACGTTAAATAGCTCCAGTTCTTCCCCTTACTAAAGGGTTGCTTCCCTTGGAACACATTAAAGTATGCTTAAAGTAATCAGAATTTTGTTAAATGCTACATATACGTAGTACAACGATAAGTGACGGGTATCATCACATAAATACACACACACACAGACACACTCACACACGCGCGCGCGCATGCACACACACATACATACATATATACATACATGTATTTGGCGTGGGATACTATTTATAGAAAATACGATGAATACTATCTCCAACTTTGGAGCCACAACTATCAGCCTTGTTACACAATTGGTTAATCTTCAGACGAATTAACTCAGGGAGCCTTTTATTCACGACCGTAGTGATTTTCGACTGTGGTAAATAGCAGGTACAACAGCAATGATTATTGTATTAGTAGTGGTAGTCAGGATTATATACCGGTGAAATGTGCCCTTACTGAAATTTTCCGAGAAAAAATAACTTTGGCCTTGAAGGAGTCTCTCGAGGAGAGAGTATTCTCTACCAAATTAAGTAAAAACAACCAGATACGGTATTAAAAGCAGTTAACAAAATCGGTGATGAGTATTTACAATAGTGTGATGAACCCACATTCTGGCAGATTTACACCTGTCTATATGCTCTGGCTACTACTGCAAACCAGTACATGAATAACATTCAAAAAGTAAACAAAACCGAAACAACAAAGAAAGTACCCTCATGGGTTTTGAAGACAGAGAAAGCGATAACTGGCTTACGAAAGACCATCGGTCATGTAATGATGCTTCTTGCGAGCAAAAACGTAAATCACTATACGTCCCACCAACTGAAAGTAAAGAAGGAGATAGAAATGAGGTTTGGAGACAGCAAAAAGAAGACATTCACTTGAAAACTGATTGCCCTCAACTAGGAGCTAAAAGTTGTGAGTGAAAAACTCAGAAGAACAATAAACAAAGAATTTAACCGAAACCAGGCAGCAGTATAGAGAGACATGAGAGGAGGAGCAGCAAACATCACAGAAGCTTCTGGAGGAAAATCTGGAGTAAAGAGGAGTTTAACCAAGATGGCGTAAAGAGAAGGAGTTTAACCAATGTTGTATGCCCAAGACATACAACATTGATGGTGAAACTCTTGCAACTGTAATCTAGAAACTTTAGGATAGAAAAGCACCAGGAAGAGAATTGTTGGATATTGGTACAAGAAGCTAATCTACCAACTACACCTTATCAATCTGTACCAGCAAGATCTCAATAGGAACAGTAGCACACCACATTGGTTAGCTCTGTCAGAGACAAAATTGATCTATTGCAGTGTTAGATTTTGAGTATTTAACTTGAAATTAGAAAAAAATAAACAATAAACACACTCTATAAGACCTGGACATCAATGTTTTGAAACTGATCTATTTTCCATTACATTTCATACACATTCAGCGCTGAGTTGCCTAAGTAGAAATATCATTATAACAAATATTCTGTTCAATACCACAGATTTGATTATAAGTTGCTTAACCTTAACCACTCGAGCATGTTCCTTAGTGGCTGACAATATGTGCATCTCTGATGAGGAGTAGGAGGAGCATCATAGCCATGTGCTGAAAGGGAGTCTTTCGGGTTTGAATAAATGCAACTAAAGCAAATTTTGAAGGAAATATTAGCCATTTTTCATGCTTTCTAGGGGTAAGCAAATGGGAAATAAAAGTTACTACCTAAGAACAAAAATCGTATTAGTGTTATTTGACAGCCAAGATTCTTGGTATCAGCAGACAAGTAGTGACTTCAATAAACACAATTCATCGGTGAAAATACCATATACAAATATATAAATAAATAAATAAATGAATAAATAGATAAATAAATAAAACAAAAAAGGATGCTTTCGCACGAATGCCACATGAGATTCGTGTTAGCGAAATAGCAGTCAATCGAGTCAATTACATTTGTCACTAAAATACGTTTAGCTTAAATATTTAAATTTGGCTGGAAGAGTTGTTTCCCTTTGTAAATTTGTGAGATTTATCTCCCCTAGATTTTATCGACGAAGTGTTTACATATCTCTCACCCTGCTAGAAATACTAACGAACTCTTTCCGCCTACATACTATATGTACAAAAAGAAACCCATTGTATAATATAGTCCTAGATACATGATGCTCCACAAACTGAAAGGAATGATAAAGGAATGATCATTGAGTTCTGACGACGGACTCATCTACAGCTTCTATTTTTCTTGGATCCGTGCCATGACATCAAAAACTGGTGACATACTGTTGCTGTAGTCGTTGTCATCATCGCCGTTGTGTCATCGTTGTCCGTATGGTTGTTTCATCCGAAATGACCTGATTGAGCAAAGCTGCAATTATTAATATTCCGACTTTTCACTTGTTTTGTATATCAGGAAGAACATACTCCAATGTGTCCTTCCTTATCTGAAGCTGCATTGTGTGATTTAAGGAGTTATTTAGTTAAGTTGCTGCTTCTTTGTAGTTCTGGGCTTTGTATAGATTATTTCGTTATATAGAAAAGGAGGTAAAAAATCAAGTTGAATTCTTTACAATATAGTAATACTTATAGCCACTTAGTGAGCTCTATTTGCACAGGAGTTAATATTGTCTTCGGACTAGGGCCTGATGAGTGGTCCACGAAGTTGCGGCCTGGCTTTCATGGATGCGAAACCACTGGTCATTATGACCAGACATTAACTTTATTACTTCACTATATATATATATCATCATCATCATCATCATCATCGTTTAACGTCCGCTTTTCATGCTAGCATGGGTTGGACGATTTGACTGAGGACTGGTGAAACCGGATGGTAACACCAGGCTCCAATCTAATTTGGCAGAGTTTCTACAGCTGGATGCCCTTCCTAACGCCAACCACTCAGAGAGTGTAGTGGGTGCTTTTACGTGTCACCCGCACGAAAACGGCCACGCTCGAAATGGTGTCTTTTATGTGCCACCCGCACAAGCCAGTCCGGGGCACTGGCAACGATCTCACTCGAAAATCCTACGGGAGCCAGTCAGGCGGTACTGGCAACGGCCACGCTCAAAATGGTGCATCTCATGTGCCACCCGCACAAGAGCCAGTCCAGGGGCACTGGCAACGATCTTACTTGGCTTGCCGGGTCTTCTCACGCACAGCACATTTCCAAAGGTCTCAGTCAGTAGTCATCGCCTCGGTGAGGCCCAATGTACGAAGGTCTTGCCTCACCACCTCAGCCCAGGTCTTCCTGGGCCTACCTCTTCCACGGGTTCCCTCAACTGTTAGGGTGTGGCACTTTTTCACGCAGCTATCCTCATCCATTCTCACCACATGTCCATACCAGCGCAATCGTCTCTCTTGCACACCACAACTGATGCTTCTAATGTTCAGCTTTTCTCTCAAGATACTTACACTCTGATGGGTATTGAGATTGACATTACACATCCAACGGAGCATACTGGCTTCATTCCTTGCGAGCTTACGTATGTCCTCAGCAGTTACAGCCCATGTTTCACTGCCATGTAGCATGGCTGTTCGTACGCATGCGTCATACAGTCTGCCTTTTACTCTGAGTGAGAGTCCCTTTGTCGCCAGCAGGGGTAAGAGCTCTCTAAACTTTGCCCAGGCTTTTCTTATTCTAGCAGCTACACTTTCAGCGCACCCACCCCCACTACTAACTTGGTCGCCCAGATAGCGGAAGCTATCGACTACCTCTAGATATATATATATATATATATATATATATATATATATATATATATATATATATATATATATATATACATACATACATACATACATACATACACACATATGCATGTATGTGTATGTGTGTGTGTATATATATATAAAAAACATAACAAAATCACTGTGAAACTTAATTTAATTTTAATTTTTAATAAATTGATTTTAATTGAGTTTTTACCTCTGATTTTGGATTTTATCCCTAATATTACATATATATATATATATATATGTGTGTATATATATATAGGTTGTCGATTGCACACACTTAATGTATGTGTTTTGTTTGCTCACTGGTTTGCTGCAGAACAGCACTTGGGATATGACTCTTTCATAGCGCTGGATATTAAAATTCCTGAAAGTCATAAACAGTGAGACAACTTGCTTCCGATCAAATTCTGGAGTGATGGATATTTTGCCATTTTTGTGGTTTATCAACTTCATGTACTTAGATCGAGCTGGAAACAAATCAAATCGCCAGTCTGTGACTATATATAAACAGTGCAAAATCTCTTTGCTGGTATGTCACAGTGATGCATACTTAAGATTAAATTCAGTAATGGTTTAAAAACAGTGTAGTAAACATTATCATCCACACATACTCAATATATGTACTTGACAGGTAGTACTATTCCTCTGACCCAGAGCTGTAGCAACTGTCAGGATCCCAGCTATGGGCTAACTAGCATATGTGCAACAGGATGTAGAAATACTCAGGTTGGTGTCCAAGGATGCAGTAAACCCATTGGCAGTGTAAAACGCCCTTATCTTTGTTCAGGCATCCCTCTAGAAAAAGATTGATTTATATATAAAACCCACTGCTCTACTTAACCGAATATCTTGAAATTTGCTTGGCTCTGGGCTTCACAGTATTGCTAGTGAGAGTTTTTGTGGTGGTGTGCAAGCCATACTCAATTTAAAACCCTTGCACAGGCATTGATAGTACCTGTCAGTAATGGTCATGCTCGTTTAACGAGTTGACAGCCATCATAAATGCATGTATATTTCTATGTATGTATGTATATATGTATGAGGGTATATGGCCTAGTGGTTTGGTGTTGCATTCAAGATTACGAAATCGTGGGTTCGATTTCCAGACCGGGTTTTGCATTGTCTTCTAGCGCAAAATCCTTACCTCGCATTGATCTGTAATCACTTTAACATCGAATGTATAACAAACTGTGCACCTGTACAGGTAATGCCGATTTAATGGAGGGAGTGAGCTATTGTTCAGCACGAGCATTTGATTACTTTAAACAACTCATCTGTGTAGGGTGTCCGGTAAGAAATTGCATACCTTCTTCCTTGAATCCAAAAGATGACCTTACATGTATATTTGTGGAACATTGCTTTTGTTATATTTTTGGTGATTTTGTTGTTTTTTTCTCAAGCATTATTTTTCCATACTTCTGCAAAAGTTTATTGAAGGATAAAGTAATTAAATCACAGAAGTTTTCAAACCTTCATAACCTCCTCTTCATGTTGAAGTGATCACAGTGTGAAATACTGCCTTTCTGCAGCAGACATGGACAATTTGATTACTGTTGACATTACTTCGCAAATTTGAATTTTGACTGCTAGATATTTACATCAACAACATTTTTGTTTGTTAATTGTAATGGTCTTTGTAATTGTCTTTGTGTGTTAATATCATTTAGATGGAATTTTGGTTTAAGCACCTTTTATATCCCCTAACTCTTTTTCATTTTTTGGAATTTTCAGAAAAGTTTTGTGAATTTCTTTTCTACTCACAGGAATTCATACAATTATGAAAAAAGAATTGTTTTTTTGTTTTTTTTTCCACACCCACTTTATTCTTCATAAGTCCTAAAATTTCTATTTTTCAAATTTTTTTTTCTTTTTTTTTACCTGAATCAGAATTTAAAACACTGACAGTCTGAATATTTTGCTTAAATCCCAGCAATGGACCACCCTTCGGTGCATCATCATTGCAATAAATGTGCTTATAGGGAGAAAAATATGGAAAAGCATCACTACATATCAGAGTGACAAAGAAATGAGGAAGGTACCAGGTGGTCGTAAGATGTGCTATAAAAATAACGGCCAAATCACCCTCAAATCACACACATTTTCTTTTCTTTTCTTTTTTCTTTTTTCTGTATAATCATATGAATTCCTGTATGTAGAACACAAACTTGCAAAAATCTGAAAATTCCAGAAAATAAAAAGGTTATGAGGTGTTTAAACCAAAATTCCACCACTTTTTAAATTTTAGCATTGTTATGTGTTCTGGACATCACTTCCTTTATTAATTGAGTAGTTTTTTTCAGAGGCTAGAAATAATTATGCAGAGTATCAATGTGTTATCATTAATGTTATGGGTCTAGACTTGTTCTTTGTACAGTGCAGTACACTGAAATTGCACCTTCTTATAGGTACATGATGGGCCAGCCACAGTGTGTTGCACTCGTATGGTTAACATCACAGAATTAAAAGTATACAAATTTCACGTTTGCAACCAAATTTATAAATCACATTGGTTTTTATCATTGTTCTCAATTTTCCATTTTTATATGTTTGTACCATATTATTATGTAACATATGATATAATTATAAAAGTGCCACACCCTAACAGTTGAGGGAACCCGTGGAAGAGGTAGGCCCAGGAAGACCTGGGCTGAGGTGGTGAGGCAAGACCTTCGTACATTGGGCCTCACCGAGGCGATGACTACGGACCGAGACCTTTGGAAATGGGCTGTGCGTGAGAAGACCCGGCAAGCCAAGTAAGATCGTTGCCAGTGCCCCTGGACTGGTTCTTGTGCGGGTGGCACATGAGATGCACCATTTTGAGCGTGGCCGTTGCCAGTACCGCCTGACTGGCTCCTGTAGGATTTTCGAGCGAGATCGTTGCCAGTGCCCCTGGACTGGCTTGTGCGGGTGGCACATAAAAGACACCATTTCGAGCGTGGCCGTTTTCGTGCGGGTGACACGTAAAAGCACCCACTACACTCTCTGAGTGGTTGGCGTTAGGAAGGGCATCCAGCTGTAGAAACTCTGCCAAATCAGACTGGAGCCTGGTGTTGCCATCCGGTTTCACCAGTCCTCAGTCAAATCGTCCAACCCATGCTAGCATGGAAAGCGGACGTTAAACGATGATGATGATGATGATGAGGGCAAATTTTAGCTATTTCTCTGTAGATTGAAAAATAATGATGAACAACCTTAATTGATTTTCAAACCTTACTGGGTTCTCATCAGTGGATTCTACATCATTCTCACGGACTCCAGAGAAACAAACAGCCAAACTGTCTATATACTCAACAAATAAAGTAGTTACTTTATGAAGGGATACCTAATTTGCATACCAAAAGTGTTTAACAGTTATTTGGTATTATGTATATATCTCTGTTCTGTTTCAACAAGCGTTTTGATAATGAGCTCCTCTAGTTTGTGTTCCTTGTGTGTGAGAGAGAGAGAAAGAGAGAGAGAAAGAGAGAGAGGGGGGGGGAGAGAGGGGGAGAGAGAGAGAGAGAGAGAGAGAGAGAGAGAGAGAGAGAGAGAGAGAGAGAGAGAGAGAGAGAGAGTACTCCCTAGAACACAGACAGGTAAGATATGCAGTGATATACATTTGGAAAATCTTGCAAGGACGTGAACCAAACTTTGGTACTGAAAGTTACACACCCACCATCGAGATAAAGGACGAGATAATGGGACACCTTGAGTTTCAAGAGCCCACAGCTTTTTTGATATCCTCCAAAAAATCTTTGAGAGACCTACATGGAGGAATGTAGGTGTCTTCAAAACAAAACTGGATCTCCTCCTGTCATGAGGTCCAGGTTTACTTTCACTGCATGACACCTTGGGCAAGTGTCTTCTGCTATAGCCATACATCTTACCACACAACCACACATGTGCCTATAAATAAATTCTGATATCAAATCTGAAACTAGAGATAAACAAGAAATATGGTGAATGTGTGCAACATGGAGCTGATGCTACGAAGCAGCAGCAGGAGGGATGTCAAGTTTCTTGGATTGCATGGAAGTATTTTACAAAAATGTAATGTCATGCATTCTTTCATTCTTTCAAAAATAGATATATAAGTAAATAAATGTCAGTCAATAAATGCAGGCATAGCTGTGATATGAAGCTTGCTTCCCAACCACATGGGTTCAGGTTCAATCCCACTGCATGGCAACTTGGGCAAGTGTCTTCTGCTATAGCTTTGAGCCAACCAAAGCCTTGTGAGTGAATTTGGTAGACAGAAACTGAAAGAAGCCTATTGCTTTGTGACCCTCAGTACCATGTAATCTAAAATTGATTCTATCACATGATTTTCCTTCCAAGTGAAATATCTTTCACTTGCTTTCATCATTAAAATAACTGAGAAATGCATCAATGTCATAATTTCAATATCTCTTCAAATGTAATGTTGAAACAAAGTTTCAATGTAAGAATTCTTTGCTGTTGTGGGATATGGCGAGGGTGGGGAGTTAAATCATGGCATGCTTTTGAATTCTGTCTAAAGCAGTCTCACTTAAATCTCATTCTTAAAACCATTATTCTTTCTATGTAAAAATTGATGGTGTGTGTGTATATGTGAGTGTGTGTATATGTGAGTGTGTGTATATGTGAGTGTGTGTGTAGGTGTGTCTGTGTTAAATATATATACCTGTAAAAGAAATCATCATCACCAGAGTTACCATCATTATCACCAATAATACCAACAATATTATTGAATTTTTCCTAATTATTTTTATTATATCTTTATTTGCTAAGAATACATAATCAACATAAACAACAAATGTATAATTAGACTGTACAACAAACCACATGATGAACAAAAACAGCCAATCAAACATTACTATTACCATTACAAGCATGTGACAATAAATATTTACGTTTTGGTTCATCTTACAGTATTAGTTTATTTCAAATGGTGGTCAGAAAGCCATAATTTCACAGCAAACTACATGTAGTCTACTGACTGTTTATCAGCATATAATGAGTACCTATTTCATTAATCCCGGAGGAACAGAAAACAGAATCATAGATTTGAATAGTTAAACCCAGTCCATACAGGGATATATAATCTTGCACTCTCTCAGCTACTCTTGTTTTGTAATGTAATGATAATAGATTCTGTAAATCAAACACAGAAGTGCTTTCTATACTATAGAGGAGGGAAAGGCAATGTGCTAGCAGAATCGTTAGCATGTCAGGTGAAACGCTTAATGGATTTCTGTCTGTCTTCACGTTCTGAGTTCAAATTCTACTGAGGTTGACTTTGTCTTTCATCCTTTCAGGGTCAATAAGTGCCTGTTGAGTACAAACATTGATGTAATCAACTTACCTCCTCCCCTGAAATCACTAGCCTTGTGCCAAAGTTTGAAGGGAGGAAGGGAGAGAGAGACAATAGGGGTGTAAGTGAAAGGAGCTTGAAATAATCAAGAACTGAACCAGATTTACATTACTTCTTCTTTAATAATGTTCAACTGAAAATATTTTGCTATGATGTATTGATGTCCAGTATAGAGACAAGGCTACATGTTTGGGGTGGATGGATTAGTTAAAATGACTCTATTAAAAGGCAAAGTTAACTTTGATAGGATTTGAAATCAGAACATAAAGAACAATAACTAAATAACGATGCACTTATGATTCTGCATCAGTAAATCAACTTCTGTTTAATGAAATATTGTTATACAGCACATACAGAAACCACACAGTTTTTCATGAGAGCCATAACCGATTGATTTGACAACACTCTTTCAGTGGCATTTTATGTTTTTTCAACCCAAGAAGGATAACAGGCACAATTAACCTTGGTGGAATCTGAACTCAAAATGTAGAGGAAGGTAACTAAATAATAGTTTCAAATTTTGGCACAGGGCCAGTGGTTTTTGAGGGGATGGGGAGGTTGATTACATAGGCCTCAGTACTAATGTTATTGACCCTGAAAGGATGGAACGCAAAGTTGGCCTCAATGGAATTTGATATCAGAATGTAAAGACAGTTGAAATGCTGCTAAGCTTTTTGTCTCGTGTGCTGACTATTATGCCAGCTCACTGCCTTAATGCAACTAAGTTCTCTGTTAATACAAACCTACTAGGCTAACAAAATTTTTTTTAGTTAAGAACTCCATGTATATTTGTGGCAGGCTCCAAGGTTATAGTTCAGAACCATTCTATATTGTAAATCCATGGCTATATTCCCATTTAGACTGGTCTTTTACACAGAGAGATATACAAGACAAGGAATATGTAATGATCATTATTTATACCTTGTCTAATATATATATATATATATATATATATCATCATCATCATCATCATCGTTTAACGTCCGCTTTCCATGCTAGCATGGGTTGGACGATTTGACTGAGGACTGGTGAAACCGGATGGCAACACCAGGCTCCAGTCTGATTTGGCAGAGTTTCTACAGCTGGATGCCCTTCCTAACGCCAACCACTCAGAGAGTGTAGTGGGTGCTTTTACGTGTCACCTGCACGAAAATATATATATATATATATATATATATATATGTGTGTGTGTGTGTATATATTGTCTTAGTTGGAAGGGGAAGGGGCAATACTCATATACTTCAACAGGGACTCTCAGACTGATGGAGGGAAAGTGAAGATGAGCAACTAGTTTGGCCATGGTTCCACCAATTCTAATTCACAGTCCTCAGTGCACCATTTCTAAGTTAAGTACAAGACCTTTAAAACTTAAATAGGCATTAACAAATAGTGGAAACCATATGGAGTCCCATGCCCAAACAATTCTATCATCTACAATACTTTCTTGTCAAATGTTGATGACTAATATAAACAGATGACCCCAAATTTCAAGGATAGTGTATAGCAGTTTATTATACTGACTACAATCAATCTGGTTGTGATTATATCTACACCAGAAGGATGAGAAACAGAGTTGCCAATTCTGAAATGTGAACTCAGAACATTAAAAAAATGACAAAACTAAATAGCGAAAAACAAGCAATTTATCTGCCATTCTACCACCTCCACCACCTACTGCCATCGCTTTGCACTAAAACAGAGATACAGCAAAACAGATAGATAGCACATACAACAACAATATAGTTTATACTCTAAAACATTTCAAGACAAAATTGAGAAAGTCTGAGGAATAAGATTAAAGTGTTTGTTGAATAAAATAAAATATAAAATGTTAAATAACATTGATCATGTGCCTGTCTGTATCTAAAATAGGTATATGTATTTGTGTCTATGTATGCATGTGTGTATATATCATTGTATGTAGGTTTATACATGTATATCTGCATATGTGTATATGTGTATATATGTATATGGGTAGGTAGGTAAATAGGTAAGTAGGGAGGAAGGTTTCTACTGTCTATATGTATATGTACATACATATATCTGTGTATGTTAATATCTGTGTGTGTGCGTGTGCGTGCATGCACATTTATGTATGTGTATGTACATGCATACGCAGATACACAATATTACTAATAATAATGTTATACAATATTCTAGAATAATTCTAGAATTAAAATTTTGATCCCAGATTATAATTAAAGTAGTAGCAGTAGTAATAATAATAATAATAATAATAATAATAATAATAATAATAATAATAGTAACAATAATAATAATAATAATGATAATAATAATAATAATAATAACAACAGCAATAACAATAATAATAATAATAATAATAATAATAATAATAATAATAATAATAATATCAATATCAATAATCGCTTAAAATATTTCTGAAGTTATTGGTAAGAAAACAATTAAGTATGTTATTGTTTTGGTAAGGGAATACTAATACCTTTTAGGTGTTTGTAGCAGGTGGCTGGGTGGGAGTGAGGGGGGAGGGGACATTGTGTTTTTGAAAGTGATGTTAATGGGACATTTAGAAATGTTTTTTTTTAAGAATACATTTATAAATGTATGTTGTTATATTGTTTAGGGGACAATAATGTATGTTACAGTATTGCTAAAGGTATATGTGCGTGTGTGTGTATATATGTATATATATATATATATGTTTGTTAAGGGTGCATTTTTTAAATGTTTGTTGTTGCATTAATGGTATGTTTAGAAATATAATTGTTGGGTACATATAGAAATGTCTATTGTGATGTTTGTTAAGGGTACATATAGTAATGGTTCTTTCATATCTAATATTGATTGGATGAATGTATGGTTAGATATATTTATCAGCAAAGTTGGTCACCGGGTTTATTTCTATTCATCTGATGATATGAGTTTGCCATCGTCTTTCAGAGCACCGTTCAAATTAATGTAAAAGCCTTCGATGGAGGGCGGCATAGCAGCTTCCACTAAGCCTCGTGGTACCATACCGCCCAGATCTGGTTGAATCAGGTTCACCAGTTTGGTCTTGTTTGGTTCACTGGAAAATAAATAAGGAATAAAATATAAAAGACGTTAGCATAGAATTAGATGTAGAGATAGAATGGCTACTGCAGCAAATGCCACTGGCCATTCTCTGCAGCAACTCATCACAGTCATTACCATGGGGTAACTGACCACACTATTTGTTCTAAGATATGCGACCCATCACCCATCCCTGTCTGTCTTCAGCTGCTTTAACTCCACCCCACTTGTCTAGTGGCCATAGTAAAAATGTTGTGTGATGGCTAAGACTGAAATGATTAAAGCAAACGTCTTCTTTTTTTGTCATATCCTCTGTAGCGCTTCCAGGCTACACTTGGAAAGTAAAGAGAAGATGGAAGAGGAAGTGTTCTCCTCCAACAAATTTGTCGAAAGATGAGTTACTGTCACAAAAATGATTAGAGTGAATGGAACTAATCGTGCACATGTAAAATAGAGAACAACAGTTGGGTGAGAGTTCAAATCCCTATTGGTGCCTCACTTCTATCAAGATTGCACAATCCATATATATCCACATATATTATACACAATGTATACCTTTTATCTCATTTATTCCCTCCTCCTCTCCTTTTCTCCTTCCTCACTAGCTTCATGTAAACCTTAACATAAATTATTTCAAATTTTTGCACAAGGCCAACAATTTTGGGAGTTAAGTTGATTTCCTCAGCCCCAGTGCTCAACTGGTACTTATAAAGTCCTTATAATATCCCCTTCATCGGACGTTCCTATGACAAATAAAAAGAATTTTCAACATCATTGTCATCATCATCATCATCATCATCATTCAGTGAACTGATAGAATCATTAAGGAGTTGGACAAAATGTCTTACAGTATTTCTTCCAACCCTTTCTGAGTTTGAGTATCAAAGGTCAACTTTGCATTTCATCTTTTTGGAATCAATAAATACGTTATTCAAGTATTGGGGTTGATAACAAAGACTAACACCCCACCCCTCAAAATTGCTGGCCTTATGTCAAAAACTAAAGGTTTTGTTATAATTATTATTACTATTAAATGTAATTTAGGTACAAAGACAGAAATTTTTAGAGGATGTGGCTAGTATATTTGACCACAGAAAGATGAAAGGTATATATGATCTTGGTAAGAATTGAACTCCAATATCAACTTTGCCTCTTCAAATTCACAATTAAGTATTGCCTGTCAACATTGTTGAGAATCAACGAAGTAGATAATCTAGATGTTATCATATGAACTGTGCAAACCATGTAGTAGTAGTAGTAGTCTTACTTGGGAACTCGGCAACAGATTAATCCACAAGGATGATTCCATCCCCTTACATAAGCAGACAATGGAGGACATTGCTCTGATTCAATGCTGACAGCTGAAAAAGAAATATATGAAAACGCATTGATAAATATTATTAAAATATTCTCATGCAGTATTTGAAAACCTTAAACAATTTTACATATATTTTCTTAGATGTAACTAGTTTCTGTTTTAAGAAGGAAAATTTCTCAAACCTAGAATAATAAAGGCAAAGATAATGGATTTCACTTTATTTTACTGTCTGTTAACTTATACTATCTTAAACAACTTGGGTTAACACTTGTTGTGAAGATGGAGGAGAACAAGAGATTGCAGAACTGGTGAGATAACAGACAGCAAGACTCTAAATTAGTGTTTTATATCATAGCTTGGCTTTGTAAATGAAGAGTGACAAAGTGATTCCACATCAATTAAGAAACACACTGCTTGCTGACCAGGCTCTTATGAAACAGGCTGACCTGGCTACAGAGACTGCAAGGAAAATTCTGTTTTTGGGTTTGATGCTGCTTTGTCATGGTTCTTACTTATTTGCCGTTTAACCTAAAATTCAGTCTGTCGTTCATTCTTGGAGGTGACAGATCAATGAGTGGTATATCAAAGGATTTCTTCAAAGAGTAGTATCTTTTTCTTCGTGCCCCTCTGCAACAGCAGCCAGTGGTAAGTTTGTCATTCAGCACAGTCTTGGGCAAACAATATATTTTTCATCTTGGAAATGTTCACTTCCTTGGGCAACTGTAACTCTAACAGCATGGCCTCTATACGGCTAACTTACACCTGTTCCAAGACTTCAGTGTTACTAACAAAGCTATTCCTGCAGGTGTTGAAATTACTATGAAAGCAGTCAACCAAGGCTGACAATCCCAGTTTACTTTCTGCTTGGGATTTAGTCAAACTTAGGCCAAATCATTTGAGCCACAGCACAATATGTTTGAAAATTTCTGCCAGCAGTTGCTTTTAAATATGAAATTGCTTCTAAATAGCAACACAATGACACAATGTTCTTTTTTCAGCAAGTGTGATGGAATGGTAAGTTCATATTCTCAGGAAAATATTGCTGTGGCTTTAGTTTGCTGTGATCTGATTACTAGCAATGTTGGTAAGAATGTTGATCCCAAGTCTTAGCAAAAAATTCAGATACTGATGTTGATAACAGAAAGTTGTTTCATGTGGTGAGGTAACCAATTTAGTGAGGTCTTCGATTAAAATTCAGTTTGCTTGTTATGTAATTTTACTTGGATGCTGTCAGGCCATGATGCTGGTAGGGAGAAAGGGATAAATTCACTATGTGCAATGAGGATTGTTTACTCTATAAATAAACATGGGCCAGGTAGGGGTAGAGAGGTCTTTCTAAGGTATCAGTGGCTAATACTTTGAAGTTCATTAACAAGGCATATCTTTGATGACAACATTAGTATATAGCAGTTTTACTGTCAAAGCTATTTGTAAGGCTTGAGATTGTTGAACTGTAGGAGTGTATATGTTCTTATAGGATATTCAAGTTAAATAACCTGACAAAGTCAGTGATCTTGTTTTGTCACATTATTCTCAATGAATAAGCCAAACAATGGATCACTTTTCATTTCCACTCAGTAAGAACCATTCATTGAATAGGAGAGACTTCCTGCATTCTTATATTGTGGTCTAGTTAATTGTTTCCCAAAAGTTTAGGGCTTTCAGAGGATTTCTGAAAGAGCAAATATCCTTGACATCAAGTTAAATAAATCTGCAGGCTGCTTTAGTCTTGGTGTCATGGAATCAGTTGATGTCAAGTGAAAATCTTTCAATACTATGGCCCTTCAGATATCAGAGTTGATAGCATCAAGAATTTACTGACTAAGTCAATCTTACTCTGGGACAAATTGATTAGCCTGCATTTAGAATTAGAAAGAACATTGGATTTTTGAGTCTTAGGAGCAATATAGGGGTCACATGGTAATTTGGTCCACTTGGCAAGTAACAGATTACTAAATACAAGATGACCAGACTGTCCCCTCAACTGTGTGGTAGCATGTATGAAATTAACAGGTGTCTCTGTTTTATCAGACTGTTCACTCTTGAACTAATCAAATATTCTCAACCTGAAGCCATCTTTTGATTCTCCTTAATCTAATTCAGTATGTCTAAAGATGTAGATAGATATCTGCATTTTGAGTCCCTGAGAAATGTTGAGCTTAATCAACTTGTTAAATATCACATGTATATATGTGTGTGCATGTGTATGCTAGTATGTTTGTGTGTGTACATGTATGTATATATGTATTAAAATTCGAAACTCACCACAAGTTGCTATATATTTATCAGTATTGACTGCATAGATGACATCAACAAAATCCCTTGGAGAGATTAGTCCAATACAGGCACTGCTCGTGTATGTCCTCATCACCCTTAGATCCTGAAAAACACCGACGGTAAAGACAGCCAATTATTAATGTTGTTGTTGTTGTTGTTGTTGTTGTCAAACATAATGATTTGTGGTTTTTTTGTTCCTGCTCTTCAAATTATGCTGTTGTCAACTTCACCTTACATCCTACCTGGATTGATAAAATACAATACCAGTCTAGTACTAAGATTAATGGTACTGACTCCTCTACTCTCCTTAGAACTGCTGATTTTATGCCTCAATTAGAAACCATTATTGTTGTTGCTGTTGTTGTTGTTGTTGTTGTTACAAAGTTCTCCCTTCCCCAGTAAATTTGCTGCAAAATGCATAAGAGTGTTTAACATTGCCTGAGTAAATGAACCTGCTCTGAATAGATGCTGTAAAACACATGAAGAATTTTGGAGAGAGTAAATGTGATTAGACAGAGCAGTTGAGTTCCTTAATTATTCGAAAGTGGTTGTTCCTTTTAGGAGACATATCTTAACATATAAAAGCTAATGTAGGTAACTTTGTATATATGTATGTACACATGTATGTGTATATGATCATGTGTATACATATATATTCATGCATGTATGTGGGTTTTATCTAAGTTCTTTACAGAACTGACCCTTTAGCACTGTAACCTACCATATCAGACCAAAATATGTAACCAGTTTTATGTTGAGACTGGCCAGATCTGGCCTCTCACCTCAACTCTACAATGTCATTCTAAAACTAAACAATTACATCATCATAATCTCTGAACTACAAGATAATGCATGATTAATTCAAAATAATATAAATAAACAAACATTACATTTGACAGGATAATCTGAATACTAAAGGCTTGCAGTCAGACACTAATAAAGTGAAAAGTCTTTTAGTATTAGTCAAGACATTAAACATATATGAATTTATATATATATATATATATATATATATATATATATATATATATATATATATATATATATATATATATATATATATATATATACATATATATATATATACATATATATATACATATATATATATACATATATATATATATATATATATATATATATATATATATATATATATATATATATATATATATATATATATATATATATATATATATATATATATATATATATATATATATATATATATACATATATATATATATATGCACTGCTGTTGACCTGGATAGCCTGAAATTTTACATAGGTTAACATCTTTTTGAAAAGGAAGGACAATGGTTACATGTCTTTTTAAGCTCTCTATTTGATTTATTATTTTACACATATTTGTGGAACTCAGCCCAAACCATCTTTTGAATTTCCTTCATTAAACCATCCTAAGTAAACTAACATTCCCAGACCAAATGAAGATTGAGTGGTAAGAAGTTTGCTTCCCAACCACATGGTTCCTGGTTCAGTCCCACTGCATGGCGCTTTGGGTAAATGTCTTCTACTATAGCCTTGGGCCAACCAAAGCTTTGTGAGTGGATTTGGTAGAAATTGAAACAAGCCTGTCGTGTGTGTGCCTGTGTGTCTTTGTGCTTGTGTTTGTTCTCCCATCACCACTTAACAACCAGTGTGGGTGTGTTTACATCCCTGTGACATAGCTATTCAGCAAAAGAGACCGATAGAATAAGAACCAGCCTTGAAAATAAGTACTGCGGTCGATTCATTCAGCTAAAAAATTCAAGGTGGTGCCCCAGTATGACTGCAGTTAAATGACTGGAACAAGTAAAAGATAAAAAAGACAAGAATATAAGTACAGAAATTAAGTCATCCAAAATATAACAAAATCATGTAATTATATCTATTTTAGATATTAATAAACTTTGAACAAGGTCATATACTGCTGCTAGTACAGTATATTTCCCATGATTTAAAAGGTGGTATGAAAAGTTTCCAGGATTAGATATGTTTGATAAAATATAACTTATTTAACTAAGTTTTAGCATCATTTCCTTCACAATAGTCACCTTGCACTGCAATGCACAGGTACCAGCACTGCAATGCACAGGTACCAGCATTGCTGCCACGTTTGGAATCTGACCTGGAAGTCATTTTCCCTAAGCACCTGGATCTTGACAACAATGTTAAAACTGCAACCTTTGAGTTGCATTTTCATTTTGGGAAAGAAATGAAAGTCCACACGTGCTAAATCTGGCAAATAGGGTGGGTGTGGAAGCATGCTGGATGAAAGGCACAACAGTAATTTGCCCATCACTACGTTCTGAGTTCAAATTCCGCCAAGGTCAACTTTACCTTTTGTCTGTTCAGGGTCAATTGAACACTGGGTTTGATGTGATCAAATCAGCCCCTCCCACAAAATTGCTGCCTTTGGGGCAAAACCTGAAACTATTATTATTACAATCATAATTGATAGAGCTCATACATTCTAATCCCTGCTTCCTTCAAAAACTGCTGGCCCTGAGTCAAAATTTAAGACATTATTATTATCATCATCATCATCATCAACATCATCATCATCATCATCATCATTATTATTGTTATTATTACTATTATTATTATTATGTTTGTTTAAGGTTCTCTATTTTTACCATCCCAGATTGTAATAATCAATTTTGGGTGTTGTCTATAAATCACATAATGTGTGTGTTCATGTGTGTGTGTGTGTGTGTGTGTGTGTGCATCTTGTTGCATACATACTGTGTTTCGATGTTGTTGTTAGAGTCCTGTCATTGGGTTTTTCAATTCCCTTGTGCTATATTCATAGCAAGTGCATCTATTAACCCAACCTATCTCTCTCCCAGTTATATTTTAATGGCAGTTTATAAGAATAAAATTCTAGAAGTCAAACAAAATATTTCTTTAAACAAATAGAATGTCCATCTGAAATAATGTTATTGTGTAACTCCAGGTCAACTCAAACACAGTTGACCTATCATCAAAGTCCTTTTTCTCTCGGGCATTAACAAACTCCCAGATTATATAAAACAATGTATACTTTTTAAGATGTAATTTAGGGTCATTTGGTTGCTATTTCTAACAGATTAATTAGCAAAGCAGATGCTCCCTAGAGAGGTCATCATACTTAAATAATAGATTTGTTGAGTATATGCATCTGAAAAACCGATTATTTCAAAACTGTAGTTGTAAATGTAACCCTAAATTCCTCAAGACAATATGTAGTGACATCAGAGATGAAGGGGAAAATAGAATGATTTTGGAAGGCAATTTTTGAAAAATGTTTACAATAAAGCACAGGCATTGCTGTGTGGCAAGAAGCTTGCTTCCCAACCATATGATCATGGGTTAAGTCCCACTGTGAGGACAAGTGTTTCCTACTATAGCCTCAGGCTGACCAAAGCTTTGTGAGTAGATTTGGTTGATGGAAACTGAAAGAAACCCATTGTGTATATACATACATATATAGATATTGTTAGCACTCTGTCAGTAACGATGATGAGTGTTCCAGTTGATCCGATCAACAGAACAGCCTGCTCATGAAATTAACGTGCAAGTGGCTGAACACTCCGCAGACACGTGTACCCTTAATGTAGTTCTTGGGGACATTCAGCGTGACACAGAGTGTGACAAGGCTGGCCCTTTGAAATACAGGTACAACAGAAGCAGGAAGAAAGAGTGAGAGAAAGTTGTGGTGAAAGAGTACAGCAGGGTTCACCACGCCCCTGCTGGAGCCTCGCGGAGCTTTAGGTGTTTTCGCTCAATAAACACTCACAACGCCCGGTCTGGGAATCAAAACCGCGATCCTATGACCACGAGTCCGCTGCCCTAACCACTGGGCCATTGCACCTTCACATATATTTATATATATATATCAAGAGAGAGAGAGAGAGAGAGAGAGAGAGAGAGAGAGAGAGAGAGAGAGAGAGATGTATATGTTTATGTGTGTGTGTGTGTGTGTGTGTGTGTGTGTGTGTGTGTGTCTTTATGTCTGTGTTTGTACTCCACTGCCACTTGACAAGCAGTGTTGGTGTGTTTATACCCCCATAACTTAGCAGTTCAGCAAGAGACTGACAGAATAAGTACTGGGCTCCAAAAAATAAATCCTGGAGTTGATTTATTCGACTGAAAAAAAAAAAATATTCAAGGTGGTGCCCCAGCATGGCCTTAGTCAAATAATTGAAACAAGTAAAAGAATAATGACGGAAGTAAGTCTTGGTTATTCAAGTTTACTGTTTTAACCTTTTACTTGTTTCATTCTTTGGATAAGACCAGGCTGAGACAGTACAAACCATAGCCTATAACTTTGTTTCATTGAACTGGAACATAACATCACTACAAACTACTCCAAAACTCTTCCCAACTATGCTAAAAATCTAACATTATAAATCTAACATTAAACAGCAGTATTTCATAAGAGAATGTAGTATCAGAAATATTGATTGTTAAGAGAGCAATTTAAGAAATAAACTATTCGTTTTAGTTGCTAACTTTTAAGCTCATCAGAAATAATGTGACCTCTTAATGGAAAGCAAAGTAGTAAATCCTGGTTGCAGCAAAATATATTCTACCAAGAAATTAAATAAAGATTTTGAAACAACATGAATTTAAAGCCAAGACAATAGAAGAGAAAGGCATTAAACTGGCACATATGTGACTGATAATGAATAAACTTAAAAGTGTTACCAATAATTACATCAGATGATTGGCAATGAAAATGTGACTGTGTCTGGTTGAACAAATACAACAATAATAATTGCTATATAGAAACAAGACATCACTACTAGAGACATTCATAGGAATATCTATTTCTTGAAACAATATACACTATTGATACAATGTCAACACATAACAGTATAACAAGATATTTTATATGCTTGGTCATTCTATTTCAAATCATTACATTAAAAAACTTTTGTGATACTCATATGAACCTCCCCCATCTGTCTTAGAATCCGTAAATATAAATATGAATATTCAATGGAATTTGTGTATGAAACTGATGCACAAAATAATTCGTAAGAAGCCTGATATCATTTTACCTGGGTTTTGCTAATGATTATTAAAATAACAGAATAAACATAGTTGAATGAGCTAAGGAAAAACATTCAAATTTTATACTGCCATAACTGTTAAATCAAAGACCTGCATCAAATGACATCGACATTACCACCACCATTACCACCACTGCCACCAACTCCATCATCATCATAATAATCATCACCATTACCACCATATATATACCTGATACAACAAGAATGTTACACATCCCTTCTGCTAAGGTTACAACTAAGGATAGGTGAGGAATTGGCAATTATTAGAGCATCAGTTAGAATGCCATATTGTATTTGTTGTTTTGACTTTCTGCACACTGAGTTCAAATCCTACAAAGAATAACTTTGCATTTCATCCATTTGAGGGTCATTAAAACACATTACCAATCTAAGGCAAGGAATTGGCAGAATTGTTAGAACATTGCATGAGGCACCTGACTGTATCTGTTCCAACACTTCACATTCTGACAGTAATGCCTGCAATAACACTGATTCCAAAATGCTTCAGTTTTAGCCAGTACCATGGACATATCATTGATGGCATGAGAGAGAATGTTTGCATACATGGGTAACTTTTAGTTTTGCCTTAATCTGGAAATTTCTAGATGCAGAAGTCCAGGATCAGACATGACTGAAGGAAACACTAGATGATTCACGGGCACCTTTTAAGAAGTTGACAACATGAGACATGGTTACTCATCCGATGAGTTGTACTACTAAAAAAATTCAAGGTAATTTTTTATTCGATGTGGTTCCATTCAGAAAGTCTCATGGACTGTGGTTTACCCGAGACTGCCCTAGTCTCATAGTAATAGACATAAGTATGTTCCAGAAAATGGCAATACCAAGATATATAAATATCATAAGAGTATTCCTTCAAAGTTTGCTAGGCGTGACTGTATGGTAAGAAATTTGTTTCTCAACCACATGGTTCCAGGCTCATTCCCTCCATGTAGTACCTTGGGCAAGTGATTTTTCTAGCAGAGTACTGAGCCAAACAAAGCCTTGATAATGGATTTGGAAGACATCATCATTGTCGTCATCATCGTCTTCATCATTCAATATCCATGTTCCATGCTGGCATGGATTAGAAGGTTTAAAATGGATCTCATGAGTCAAATGACTGCATCATGTTCCAGTGACTGCTTTGGCATGGTTTCTATAGCTGGATGCCTTTCCTAATGTCAGGCATTTACTTTGTATACAGGGTGCTTTTTCATGCTGCCAGCATTATTAAGGTCACCATACAGCTCATAAGTCAACAAACCCAGGGTGAGAGGATACTGGATCCATTCAGAAGTAGGGTTAAGATATATATATATATATATATATATATATATATATATATATATTTATATATATATATATATATATATATATATATATATATATATATATATATTTATATATATATATATATATATATATATATATATATATTTATATATATATATATATATATATATATATATATATATTTTGTCAGTGAACAGGTCGCGGTCTCAAAGCGACAAAAATATTTTGACAAATTAAATTTAAATGTTGAAGTGAATCTAATGGATTTTGTGTGTTATTTTAAATGGCTTATAAACACCTTCCACGCTGCAATTGTTTTCGTTCCAGCACACGACCTCAGATCAGGTCACTTGCTATGCAAGTACATCTCCGTAATATATATATATATATATATATATATATATATATATAAAATGCTTACATATATATATATATATATATATATATATATATATATATATAAAATGCTTACATATATATATATATATATATATATATATATATATATATATATATAAAATATTTACATATATATAGAAAGGACAACAAAAGAAAGAAAGAGACCTCGATATTATGTAAATAGAGCAATTTATCTGTAAAAATGTGACATTTATTTGGTAGCCAGGATAAAACTCTGAGTTTCGAATGCTGGGGTGAGAATCCACGCCGCCGTCTCTTCAGTTATCTGGCCATTGAAAATTCCTGTGAAAAATGACCGTTAAGCAAAGGGAAATTACTGTGTGGTTGACCGTTATTAAGACAAAAGAGCTAAGACCGCTAAGTAAGGGGAGGGAGTGAAGGTAAGGGAGTAGAAAAGTTTATAGGTTTGCGTAAGCGCACCAATCCATACATTCGCCTATATGTATATACTCAACCACGGTTGCTTGAAACACACACATTCTCACCCACATACTCACCAAAAATTATATATATATACATATACATATATATACCTGTATACACACCCACACACACATGCGCTCAACACTCACGCACCCATACACATGCATGCAAAAAAAAATCACAGGGCTAAAAGCAAAATACAGAAGAAAGTGTGAAAAAGCTATAAGGTTAAAACGCATCTGTATGCACATATTTTTGCATGCACGCACATACACCTATATACACACGTACCCGCATACACGCACACATTCACTAAGTGTGTGTGTGTATATATGTATGTATATCTATCTGTCTCTCTATATATATATATATATATATATTACGTCATATATAAATATGCAAGTTTGTTTTTGAAGCGTTGAAATGTATTGTAGAACAAGCAGAAAGGTAAATTTATTCAACGCATAAATGCTGAACTGTATATATATAAAGGATAAAATCCTTTTAAAGGCAAGTTTTTCTGCTTATCCTTTATATATATATATCGTTTAGCATTTACACGTTGAAAATATATATATATATATATATATATATATATATATATATATATATATATATATATATATATATATAGAACAAGTAGAAAGAAATTTTTCCCGAGCGTCCAATAACACTATCCGTATCACGTCCTCACTTTGTTGTTTTTTTGTTATTGTTTTTTGTGTTTTTTTTTGAAACTATATATATACACATCTATCTATATACAAGACAAGGCACAAATAATGGTCATTTCATATTTTTCTTTATTGTACTACAATAAAGAAAATTATGTAATGACCATTATTTACACCTTGTCTTGTATGTCACTCTGTGTAGGAACCAGTCCAATAACTGGAGCACAACCATGGATTTAAAACAGAATGGTGATGAACTATAACCTTGGACATTGCCACAAGAATATGTGGAGCACTTTACTAATCTAAATAATATTGTTAGACTGGTGTACTAACAGACAGCTTATGAAGTATTTTGCCCTGCTTGATAATCCCTCTCTAATATCTATCTATCTATCTATCTATCTGTCTGTCTGTCTATCTGTCTGTCTGTTTGTCTATGTATCCACCTTTATCTATATATACATACATAGTGTGTGGGGAGTGCATGTGTATGAATATATATATGCATGTGTTTCTCTGTGTGTCCCTCACCACTGCTTGACAACTGGTATTGGTGTGTTTACATCCCCACAACTTAGTGGTTCAGCAAAAGAAACTTATAGAATAAGTACAAAGCTTAACAAAAAATGAAGTACTGGGGTTGATTCATTCAACTAAAAACTCTTCAAGGTTGTGCCCCAGCATGGCCATAGTTTAATGACTGAAGCAAGTAAGAGGTAAATGATAAAAGTCATCTAGAAATATTTCAACCTAGCCATGTCATATAGTAGGCAATGCATTAAACCCAAGAATCATGCCATTTGTCAAGTTGAGCTGAAATATAATAACTGCCTGTTTCTAACTGGTCTTAACTTAAAATGGATTTCTATTCTCTCATTCTTTCATTCTAAATGTCTTTAGGTATGTTCTGTCTGTCAATCAGCTTGACCCTAGCTGTCTTAACAAATATAATTGATTTGTATTCCTCACATACAATATGTACTCATACAAACACATACAACATACATACACATATATACACAGGCATACATATGCATACATTCAACTTCACATAGGCAAAATACTTATATATATGTACTAACTCACACACACATATATCTATCTACAACATTGGCAGATTCTTTTATGTTTTACATGTACTTATAGACATATATATATGCATAGATTTACATGTCTGTATGTATTTCTATACATATACAGTAGAGTTGTGTGATGTGGAGTGGTATGTTAAAATATAAGGTTACTTGGCTTAACAGGATTAAAGTATTATTACCAATGTCCCTTCCAGACATGTGTACTGACTGAATCTACAAAGCTACTTTTAATCATCTTACAAACCTCATATTTACACATTGACCCCACTTTGCATATACATACATATATACATTTACACATTTGTATATCATTTGTGTATATGCATGGATATATGTTTCTGAATATGTATGTAAGTATGTAGGTATATATATATATATATATATATATATATATATATATATATATATATATATATATATATATATACACACACATACAGATAAGCTATATATGTACATCATTACTGTACTAAAACATATTTTCAAAGACATATGTATCATAGCTAAGTTTTACTTCAACATCTGCAGAGAAAATTGCAGAGTTTAGTGTAAATAACAGAAAGGTTTTAAATAGGAGTGGTAGAATAGGACAAAGAGAGAAAGGAAGAATTAAGGATAAAGTTAAAAAAATAAAAAAATAAAAAAAGAATAGAAGATGGAATGAAAGAACTGAGAGTATCAATAAGGAAGTATGTTAATGAAAGAAAAAAGCAGGGAAGACAAAATATGAATAGATGTTAAAAGGGATTGAGAAAGCAACTACAATGAAATTTAGTAATAATGGAGTGGAAACGCATGCACACACACACACACACACACACACACACACACACACACACACACACACACACACACACACACACACACACACACACACACACACACACACACACACACACACACACACACACACACACACACACACACACACACACACACACACACACACACACAAAATAAAACATATTTCAATATTTTGTCCTTATAAAAGAAAACCCGTTTCTTGAAAGAAAAAAGTAAAGTACAGTTATATGGAAATGGCAGGTTGTGACATAAAAATATTGGTGAGTTATATTAACTGATTAGTGTAACATGGCCCTTGTATGTTGTTAGCATATGAGTTAAATTTATTAATTTATTAATATCATCATCATCATCACTTAACGTCCGCTTTCCGTGCTGGCATGGGTTGGACGGTTTGACTGAAGACTGACGAGCCAGATGGCTGCACCAGGCTCCAATTTGATCTGGCAGAGTTTCTACAGCTGGATGCCCTTCCTAACACCAACCACTCCCAGAGTGTAGTGGGTGCTTTTATGTGCCACCGGCACAGGGGCCACTCAGGCGGTACTGGTGACGGCCATGCTCAAATGGTGCTTTTTATGTGCCACCTACACAGGAGCCAGTCCAGCGGAACTGACAACAACCTCGCTCGAATGTTGTTTTTCACGTGCAACCAGCACAAGTGCCAGTAAGGTGACGCTGGTAACGATCATGTTCAAATGGTGCTTTTTATGTGCCACAGGCACAGGAGCCAATCAGTGGCCCTGGCAACGATCATGCTCAGATGGTACTTTTAACATTCCACTGGCACGGGTGTCAGTCAGGCGGTGCTGTCATTGGCCACGTCAGCAAATTTGATTTTGATTGTGATTTCACTTGCCTCAACTGGTCTTTGCAAGAAATGCATAAGTAGGCTGGTTACGCCACTGGCATAAGCCACAGGTTATGGTCTCACTTGGCTGGCTGGGTCTTCTCCAGCACAGTATATTTCCAAAGGTCTCGGTCACTAGTCATTACCTTGGTGAGGCCTAATGTTCAAAGGTCATGCTTCACCACCTCATCCCAGGTCTTTCTGGGTCTACCTCTTCCACAGTTTCCCTCAACTGCTAGGGTGTGACACTTTTTCACACAGCTGTCCTCATCCATTCGCACCACATGTCCATACCAGCGCAGTCATCTCTCTGATGCTTCTTAAGTTCAATTTTTCTATCATGGCACTTACACTCTGTCAAAATGCACACTGACATTACACATCCAGCGGAGCATACTGGCTTCATTCTTTGTGAGCTTACGCATGTCCTCAGCAGTCAAGGCCCATGTTTCACTGCCATGTAGCATGGTTGTTCATACGCATGTGTCATACAGTCTACCTTTTACTCTGAGCAAGAGGCCCTTTGTCACCCTCAGAGGTAGGAGCTCTCTGAACTTTGCCCAGGTTATTTTTATTCTAGCAGCTACACTTTCAGAGCATCCACCCTCGCTACTGACTTGGTTACCTAGGTAACGGAAGCTGTCAACTAAGTCTAATTTTTCTCCCTGGAATGCGACAGAAGTTGTTCTCTGCACATTTCCAGTGTTTATTGCTTCTGAGCATCTGCCACATACAAAAACTATCTTCGCAGTTAGCCTTCCTTTGATATTGATGCACATCTTATGTGTCCATAGCTTACACTGGGTACATCTTATAGAGTTTCTACCTACGCCTTTTCTACAGATTGAGCAGGGCCATCTACCTGAAGGGATTTGTGGTTTGTTTGCCTTCCTACTTATTAAGACTTAGGTTTTAATTAGGTTGACTCTAAGGCCCTTCGATTCTAATCCTTGCTTCTACACCTGAAACTTCTCCTCTATTCCTGATAGTGATTCAGCAATAAGAGCAAAGTGATTGGAGAAGCAAGTGGTTATCAAAACAAGGAGAGAGAGAGAGAGAGAGAGAGAGAGAGAGAGAGAGAATGCCAGTGTGAGGCTAGAGCATGAGGGGGAGAGATAATTCTTTTGGGATTTTTGCGAAACATAATTTTAATGAAACAGCAAATTGATAATAGAAAGAATGTAAAAATCTCGGAATTTTCAGTCAGCTAATCTGTGACAAAATTAGAGAAATAACTAATTGACAATGTGACAAAAGTAAATAGATGCATGAATAAGTGATGATAAGGGTATTCGTGTAAGACAGAAGACAAAAACCAT
>NC_142930.1:37424669-37462169 GCF_046866305.1 Octopus bimaculoides | reverse complement strand
CAATTGCGACTGATTCAGTTGACAATACACTTTTGTTAAAAAAATAATACTCTACCTCATCCAAAAAAAGTCACTGATGCACTTTATATCCACTTCCCACACACATTTCTATATATCTTACATAAAAGTGGGTGTTTCCTTATAATGACAACACATTCACTGCCCTCACCTTTTAATCTGCAAATATCAACATACTGTCACTTAAAACTTCTATTAGCCACATCGATCTCACTTTCCTAAGGAAAACTGTGGTAGGGTCTATCAATACCATAGTGGGTCTTTTCCCCATACAACCATTTTTATATTAAAATAATACCAAAATATTGGCTTAAAAATTTTGGCACAAGGCCAGCAATTTCAAAGTAGGGGGTAAATTAAGGTCAATTACATTGAATCCAGTGCCCAACTGGTATTTATTTTAATGACCCTAAAAAGTTAGGTCAATCTCCATGAAATCAGAACTCAGAACATAACAACAGACAAAAGGCCGCTTAGCATTTCGCCCAGTGTACTAACAATTCTTCCAGCTCACCACCTTAAGACAATGTCAAAATATTAGTTCCAAATTTTGGCACTATACCAGCAATTTCGAGGTTGGGGGCAAGATGATTACATTGACCCCAGTGCTCAACTAGGACTTATTTTAACAACCCCAAAACGATCAAAAGCAAAGTCAACCTTGGCAGTATTTGAACTGAGAACATAACGACAGACAAACTGCCACTAAGCATTTTGCTCTACGTGCTAATGATTCTACCAGACTCTTTTTCATATCTGTAGCTTTTCATGCTATTTTGTATCCTGTTTTATAATTATTTGTCATTTTTTATTGTCATGTAGCTGAATTATAAAGTCTAAGCAAAATTTTACCATAGATGTTTGATCTGTGGCAAAGTGTTTATTGGTCAACATTCACTATAAATTTGATAGAATTAAGGTTGTTTGCTGGAAAAATTATTAGAGTATCAAGCGAAATTCTTTGCAACATTTCTTTCAGCTTTTTACATCCTGATATTAGCCAGATTTGAAAAATCTGGCTAATATCATCTTGGTCTGTTATCCCCCCCCCCCCCCCCGTGATAGATGTAATAAAATACTAGTCAATAGTATTAACAAGCCCATTTTCTGCAATATTGCTAACCTTTTGCCTAAATGTAAAATAATTATTTTCTCAAACGAATGCAAGACTATTTGTAGTGTATTAAAGAAATTGTAGCTATCTATAAGGTATGACTTAGCAGTTAGAGTGTTGGGACTCATGCTCATAAAGTCATAATTTCAAAAATTCATCTGTAGATAATCAGATCAAGAAAGTGGCTCCACACAACTGTAGATGTAAATAACATCCAAAAACAGAAAAATATGAAGGAAAAACAGACACGCTGTCAGTTAGGGTGATGAGGGTTCCAGTTAATCCGATCAACAAAACAGCCTGCTCATAAAATCAAGATACAAGAGGCTGAGCACTTTACAAGAGACATGTTGTATTCTTGAACAAAATATTTTCCTTCATGGTACTCAGTACACTCTGCTGAAAAATGAGTATCTGTAAGAGGTGGGGATTAACCCTGCAATAAACACTATCCTCCAATCATGGAAGTGATAGAGGTTATTGAACTCTTGATTGCTTCTAAGAAACAGTGATTGCTTCATAGGAACTGTGATAAGCTACTTCCTAATAAGTGTGTAGGCTTGTGATGAAACTAAAAAGAAGCTAAGCACTGAAACACTAATTTGTTATTTGGTGTTTCACATTGATTCCATTTGAAAATTGCATGAAGGGTACATGTATCTGTGGAATACTCAATCACTTAAATGTTACTTTCACAAGTACCAATTCAGTGAGTGAAATAACTAAATGCTCATCAATAAGAATGATAGAAAATCTAACAAAAATCACTACCAATATTAGATCAAACTAATGCAGCAAGCTGGCAGAATCATTACTACACATGGCAAAATGGCATTTTGTCCATCTCTATATGCTGGGCTAAAATTCTGCAAAGGTCAACTTTACCTTTCATCCTTTTGAGGTCAATAAAATAAGAACCAAATAAGCACTGGAGTTGATAAAATTGATTTATCTCCTCCTCTAAAATTGGTGGCTTTGAGCCAAATTTGAAATCAATATTAAATGAAACTTTTACTTTAAGGAGAGGGAGCACAGGGATATTGGTGAGAGCTTCATTTTATATAATCTTAGAGAGTGATTGTATTCCCCTAGATACAACACATGACAATCGCGCAACATCCACTGGTAATTTAGAAATCTAGTATAGCATAGGAAACATCACTGATAATGAAGATTTTTCAGACAGACAAAAATTCTTACCATTGAGGGTAAGTATGCCAGGGTGATCAACTGACCAGCTAGAAATAGCTGCCAAGTCTCCCTCAAATCAAACACTACAATATTGTGTTAAGAAAAGGGATTTTAGATAATGTGGTCATAAACACCATTAAAAATATATGGTAAGGACTGAAATGCCTTTAATCATAGTTCTGCTGGGTTAGAAGTGACTTGTTGGGCGGAGTTGTTAAACAGTAACAACCACACAAAAAAAAGTCTCGCAGTTTTTAGAAATGTAACTTAGGTTGGACAAACAATGAAGTCCTGATTAATGTTATTTTAACTATAATAACACTTTGGATTCCCAAAAGGAGTTCTTTGGGAGCTGTTTATTTAATCAAGAGCATGACATTATAGTTTTCATATATGTATGGGTGTGGTGCATGTATGTATATTACTGTGTATAAAGAAGTTCATCATTTTACGAACCTCAACCATCAATTATAAATCCAGTACAGAATCTCTTTTTCTACATACATAATCAGGCAGCCTCTACATTGTGCTCAAATTGCTAGAAATAGTAGCCAAATCTACTTTAATTTACACTTTACCATGTTGGAAAGAGAAAAAGATGCATTGAATAACATAACTCTAGATATACCAGCAAGAATAGGATGGTTACTATCAAAGGTCTCTTCAGTCAGGGCTGACCTGTAGTTGGACAACTACACCCTTCTAATATTCAACCCTCTATTAACTTTTTCAATCTACCCAGCCAAATGGTCAGAGTAAAAATACAAGCCAATGTAAGAGTCGCAACATGATTCATTTGTTGTGTGAGAAATAGCACCTAAATCTTCCTAAAATCACACCAGAGTGTCTTAAGAAGGAACATATTAGATGATATAGTCCCAAATGCAATATGTTTGGAATGGTCATGGCTGGACTGCTTTTGATTGTGGTTCTGTTGAATTTAGGCTGACTATAGGGTAAACAACAACCTTCAAAATTCAACATATGGTTTGATGGAAGAGGTGATAAATTCAGTTGCAGTGACAAATGATTAATCTGATATTTTCAGACCCTTGCTCTTCATCTCAGATAAATTCTGCCAGAATCCTTCCTATTTACTAATTATTGATGTCACTGACAAACCATCATTAGTTCCCTATAAATCCTCTATTTGACAATTACTGCTCATGATCACAGATGATCAGTTCCCTCAGATTCTGAACATTATCCTACAAAAATTTATCCACCACATTGACTGGCTTAACTTTTTAGCATTTTAACCAGCCATACTTGGCCCAAACATTCTACTTGTTTTATGTTCAAACTGGCCAGGTCTGGCCTCTCACACCTACTCTATAATGTAATTCTAAAAATAAATATTTACATCAACAAAATCCCAAAGCTGTCAGATGATGCATGATTAATTCAGAACAATGTGAATGCATAAGCATTGCATTTGGCAGATTAATCTAAATGGTAAAAGGTTAAAACCACCACTTGGCCTCTGTTGGTGAGCTTGCAGAATTGTTAACGTGTCAGACAAAATGCTTAGTGATATTTCTTCTGACTTTATGTTCTGAACTCAAATGCTACTGGGGTCAACTTTGTCTTTCACCCTTGTGGGATCATTAAAATAAGTACCATTTGAACACTGGGATCAATGTAATTGATTTACCCCATCCCACGAAATTACTGACATTGTGCCAAAATTTGAAACCAATATTGTCTTTTGATAACTTCCCCCCTTCCCTCTCTCTCCACCAGTCTGCGATGAGTTGTGAGCAATGCCATTCCAACTCTGACTAAGCAAATGAGCTGTGTGAAAATATAACAAATAATAACAGTCTAGGAGGCTCAGTAAAGCTCTTTGTCACAGTCAGCAATCCTTGAATTGAAGTACTTGTGAAGTCATTAGCAGAAAATACTTTGGTCATTGGCAGAATATACATTAGTTAATACAGCGTCTTTAGCAGGAGACAAAGCAGTAATTGTAGTTCCATTAACAGAGTCATCAGTACTTTACTAGCAAGAAACACCATGATGAATGTGGTATTAATGGTGTGAAACACCTCAGTGAATGTGGAGCCATTAGCAGGAGACACATTAGTAAATATAGTGGCATTAGCAGGAAACAAAACAGTAAATGTCATGTTATTAGTAGGAAACAAAGAAGTAAATGTTTTGTCATTTGCCTGAAACACCTTAGTAAATGTTTTGTCATTAGCAGGAAACACTTCGATGTGCATATTGTCACCAGCAGGAAACACTTATGTGAATGTATTGTGACAGCAGGAAACACCTTAGTGAATGTGGTAACATTAGCAGGAAGCACATAGTGAAGATATTGTTATTAGCAGGAAATATGTCTTGTTTTGTTTTTTTACTGTGTGATACATGAATTGAGACAATGTGCTACTAGTGTGAATCTATGTAATATTCTTATTTCTTTTTAACATAGCACAATATTGGCTTTATGATGACAATGAAGGAAGAAGAGGGTGAGGAGACAGAAGTTTAATTCTACATATTGTTCCTCACTTATCAACCTCTCTTTGAGAGAGGGAGGGATGGCAGTAGGGATAAGAGACCAACCTCTCATTGATTGAAATCTTGCTTGTCAAGATTTTGTGTTATATAATTCTAACCAATGCATTACAGTAGTGGTGATGATGATGTAAATGGTGGAGATGGTGGTGATTTAGCAACAGTATGTGGTAGTAGTGATGGTAGCGGATGATAGTGAAAAGATGGTGGTGAAAGAAGTGGCAATGCCAATAGTAGTTACAATGGTTGTAGTGGTTGTAGTGGGAGTTGTAATGGTGCAGGTGTTGGTGACAGTGTTGGTGGTAGTGGTGTTGGTAGCAGTGGAGTCATTGTGGTCATGCAGTGGTAGTGGAGGTGGTAAGGCAGTGTTGGGCATGATATTAGAGAGAAAGTGGGGAGAGTGTCATAAGTGCAAAGGTGTGAATAGATGTGTAAATGTACATATGTGCAATATTTGGGCAGTACATTTCACGTACATATGTACATGTGAAGTGCGTATTTAGGTTATTCTTTTCAATGGACCAAGGAATAGAGTTTACTGGTAAAGAACAAAACACAGAAAGAGAGAGAGAGAAAGAGAAAGAAAGGGAAAGAAAGGGAGAAAGAGAGAGAAGTGAAAGAAAAGAGGGATATCAGAAGAGTCACAGGGTATTGTAAATTATATGCAGAGAGGTGTGAACAATTAAAGACATTGAAATAGACAGGTAGAGCGCAAGATATTGATATATATATATATTTATATTTATTTATAATTATATATATATATATATATATATATATATATATATATATATGTATGTATATATATTACAGACAAGAAAGTAATATTTTGAATACAGTATAGCCATGAAAACAGCAGAAAGACTCCATATTTTCCCCTTATAAGACAGAAAAGTTGTCAGCAGACACACAAACACACTCACTCACTCATTCTCTCTCGCTCTCTCTTCTAGAATTTTGACTTCAAGATTACTGTGAAAACTAATACTAACATAGTAATCATTTAGATAGCACTATGAATCTAACTTTGGGCATTTACAGCCTCCATAGAAGTTACATGATACTTTCATATAAACTCTAACCACACAACAAACATTCTGAAAAAATTTACCTAGAAAAATCAGTGAAAAAAACTTGTAAAATATCACCTAATTAGACTTTTAACTGTACTGCTATATTTTACAAGAAATCTCTCAGTAGAAGCAGCTTCAATGATAGGCTAGAATATAACCCTCCACAATGATTCTCTAATGCTAAAAGCACCAGAAAAATTAACACTACGTAATGTAACTGCCTCTTTTAGTTTGAACACTGAAACCAATATTACTTAATCTTTCATAAATTTAGTCAGTAAACACTTTCCTAACATCAACAACTCCATAAAATTCATAAGACATAACTTCAAAATGAGTTACAGCTGTGCATATAATTTCATACCTTCTTAACTAGAACTAATGAGAAAATATTAGCCACCTCTCCCACAAATGATTCCTCACCTCAGTGCAGTTGCCTCAATAAGAATACATACACTATATAGGTAAATAAGTGCTATTTACTATACTAAAGTTTCTCCTAGTGATAACAACAACAGTACAAAGTGTTATTTGGGTGTTAGTAACAACTTGTTCAAATCCAGATATATTTAGCATATACTAAATATTGGATCATCCCATAAATAAGGCAATCTTTTTACACTTCTTTTATTTTTCAAAATTAAGATAAGCAATATTCTTATTTAATCTAAAATATACTCTCCTTCATTTTCTACAAATGTTCTTCCATCTATCTGGTAGGCTTGCAAGGCCCCTCTTCCCAAATTCACTTGTCCGTAATGAAAATACTCCACAGGTACTGTTCTGACCTCGTCTACCTTGACACTGGCTTACACTTATTGTCTGATCCCTATATACTGCCTTAATATTCCTTGCACTTACTATTGCGTTGTTACCTTTATTGAACTCATAAAGCAAAATATTCCAAATATGCTCCTTTCTCACTTCCATTATAGCTTTGAAAAAATAACTGTTAAATTCGAACACTAAGAATAGCGTAAAATCACTACCTGCTTTTATACCAAGTTGATGCAGTTAGTTTATTCCATCCTGCTCTGACTTTTAGTTCATGCAATTGAAAATACTGCATTATTTATGAGATGACCCAATATAAATGGATATAGACACAAAAACACAAGATTTATAACATCAATTTTGAAATACATTTGAACATTAAGACAAAGACTTATTTGACTATGAAATTAAATGGTCTGTTATCAAATTTGCTCCTGCATACAGTAATGGCAACAAATACTACCTCTGCTTAACCAAAAAATTTAACATACACATGTAGCTACTCAAACTATTAAATCCTAAATCAAAGTTGATTTTTTTCCATTCCCCACCAAAGGAAATCTTTTTTTAAATTCTTCAAACTATCAACTGGATGATATTCTACATGCCCTTGCTATCTTTAGAATCCATCATATGTCTACCTGATAACCTCCACCCATTGACATTTTCTTTTCTTTGTCTACAGTTCTTTACTTTTACACAACCTATCATCTTAAGCATATAATCATTACAGCGGTATATGCATAAGGCATAAACATTTGATATATATATATATATATATATATATATATATATATATATATATATATATATATATCAGATTCGCGTTTGGCCGTACGGCTTTTGAATGTTGTTTTCACTGTCCAATTTTTCCTGTCTTGGTTTGTGTTTGCCACCTTGGAATCCTCTGTGTAGTGGGTTGATCCACTACTCAGGAAGAGACTATTCTAGAGTACGTTCTGTCTTATCTTCGAAACGTCTAGTTAGAATAGAGACAGCTGATGAATGGATATTCCAAGTGGCTTTCCGTTTTCCTATGTGTTCGTTCCGTTGTCTGTAGTTCATTGTTCTAACGTCCTGTACCCTGATATGCATATATATACACATAAGTGTGTATACATGTATATATATTCTTTGTATTATATATATATATACATATATATATATATATATATATATATACACTACATTATCTAATAGCACATTCCATGTTTCTAATGGTTTATATGCCATCAGTTTACTTTATAGAATTTATATGTACCACATTTTTTTTCCTATACACTGAATTTGTTGCTGAAAGCATCGTTGGCTCTCACTTTACTTACTGTATTTTTGTGCATAGCTTCTACAATTCTCATAAGCCATTCTTCTCTACCTAGTTTCCATTATGACCTTCTCCAAGTCAATGATTACCAGGAATAATGGTTGAATTGTAACCGGGTACTTCTCCTGCAGTAGCATCACTAGGAAGATTGCACCCATTATATATCTTCCAGATATGAAGCTGCACTGCACCTGATCTTGTGTACACTGTCATGAATCTATTGCGATTATGATTCTCTCCATTTACTTCACAGCCTGGACCAAAAGTTTAATTCTTCTATATAGACTTTCACTGGTTTACTTCAAATATAGAACAACAGCCGCACTGGAGATCCATCTTGAAAGGGATATTTATTTTACTGCAAGCCTTTTGTAGGAACCACTAATTTATGGCAAATAGACACAACATGAATAATGATATGGATTTTATATTGAGGTGACATGCAAAATGCAGACATGCAAAAATATATACATGCATAGATAGATCGATGAGAGAGAGAGAGAGAGAGAGAGAGAGAGAGAGAGAGAGAGAGAGAGAGAAACAAACAAACTAATAGATAGATAGATAGAGAGAGAGAGAGAGAGAGAGAGAGAGAGAGAGAGAGAGAGAGAGAGAGAGAAAGTGAGATAGATAGACAGACAGATAGATAGACAGACAGACAAATAGATAGAGAGAGAGACAGACAGACAGACAGATAGACAGATTAAAATAGAAAATGAAAAAGCAAGACATTCAGCATCATTCAAAATACATTTAATTTTGATGGAGACTATAAACAGATAAAGCCTCTTACAGCTGTTTCTAGAATAACCAAATATGTTCACGGTCTTGAATATTTGTCACCAGTATAGGGCTAACAAGTATTTAATGTAAAATAGTCATTGGCCCTGTGCTAGATTCATCCCCTTTTGACAACTCATTCTGTTTTCTACAGTGTATGTATGTGTGTGTCTGAGTGTGTGTGTGTGTGTGTGTGTGTATGTGTGTGTGTGTGTGAGTGTGTGAGTGTGTGTATTTGTTTGTTTGGCTGCATTTCAAGAAACTCACCTCATATTTCTAACATGTTGGGCATGTCAGTTTAATTGCCGACAACCCAATTATATAACAGGTTGTACTGGATTACATATTGCCAGTAACACACAAACACACAATGCTATCAGGTATATTTATACAGACCCATTCACACACATACACACATCTATCTATATATCTATCTCTCTCTCTCCCTCTTTTCCTCTCCATATATATATATATATATATATATATATATATATATATATATATATATATATATATATGTATGTATGTATGTAAATGTAGAACGATGAAATGAGTGCTCAACACTGCATTTGTGGATTGAGAGAGAGAGATAAACATGCATATATAAAATGATGAAAGACATGCATATATATACGTGTGTGTGTGTGTGTGTATACACACACATGTGTGCATGTGGGGTGTATATGGTGGGTGCAAGAAGTACAAAAAGGGCGGAAGAGAGAAAGAATGAGTAATGAATGGCATAAATAAGTTAACAGGTTCTTACAGGTTCTTTCTGATGTTCAATGATTCGAATAAGAGAAAGTAAAATAAAGAAGTTCTTTATACAAACAAGTGATGTCAAGTATAAAATTGGTAGGAAATAGAGTTGAAATAATAGGGGCCACGTGACAGAGTGTGTGAGAAAGAGTTGTAATGATGAATGGTGGGCGTTTTCATAATTGTGTCTATGTTAGGTGGGAACAAAAGATGAGGGTCATAGATGACTATTGCCCATTGATTAAACTTAACTCATAAAAATACCCACCTTCACAATGAATACCAGTGTTCTAATACATTCACTAACTTATATGTTGTCATTCACTACACTTTCATTTGTTATATATTCCTTTACATGTTCCAGTCATTTGATTGCAGCCATACTGGAGCACTGCCTTAAAAGGTTTTAGTGAAAGAAACCAACCCCAGGACTTATTCTTTATAAGCCTAGTACTTATTCTAGCGGTCTCTTTTGCCAAAATGCTAATTTATGGGGATGTAAACACACCAAAATCAGTTGTCAGGCAGTGGTTGGTGGGGACAAACACAGACACAAAGATACACACACACAAATATACATACTTACATGCATACATACATATATACATATATATATAACTGTATCTTATACACACACACACACACTATATATATATATATATATATATATATATATATATATATATATATATATACTTTATTAATAAAGCTGCCAAGACATCCCAAAAACTGTTACTCAGAGTTTCACATTCCTATTCATCAGACAGTTTTGAATGAGAATCACCATCAACCCAATTATATAACAGGTTGTACTGGATTACATATTTCCAGTAACCCACAAATACACAATGCTATCAGATATATTTATACAGACCCATTCACATACATGCACGCATCTATCTATCTATCTATTCATCTCCCTCTCCCTCTCTCTCTTTATATATATATATATATATATTGAGAGAGAGAGAGAGAAATAAATACGGATATATAAAATGATGAAAGAAGTGAATATATTCTCAACCAAAACTGCCCAACGAATGGGAACATGAAATTCTGAGTAACAGTTTTTGTAATGTTTTGCATCTTTATTAATAAAGCATATTACTTTATCTCCGGTATTTGAGTGCTATTTTTACCACCTTGTTTCACATTTATGTACTTACTCTGGTATGCATATATATCATTCATCAACAGGTGCTTGCGTAGTATACTTAAAATCAGATGGCTCGAACACAAAAGCAATATGGAGCTATGGCAAAGAACGAATCAAGTTTCGATTAGGGAGCAAATATTTAAGAAAAAGTGCAAGTGGATTGGTAGCACAATTAGAAAGGACACACCAAATGTAGTAGTGAAAAGTGCTTTACAGTGGAATCCGGATGGATATAGAAAGAGGGGTAGGCCTAAGAACTCGTGGCGTAGATCAACACAAAAGGAACTAGAGAAAGGGGAACATTCATGGCAGAGTATAAGTACAGAAGCAAAAAATTATGCAACATGAATCCCATTATAAGTGGCCTATACTCTGCATTGGAGGGTTAAAGGCAAGAAAGACACTCTAAATTGTTTATATTTCTACAATAAACATTTCAATTTTTTTTTTTACACAATTCCTGATAATATTTAATTATAAAAATGCAATAGGATTTTTTTTATATACATCAAATTGCTATGGAAGTTCAGTTGGGTAAAATAGGAATCAAAGAAATCCATAGACAAAAAATGGTTGAGAGCCACTGATCTGGATTATGGCTTGGAGATAACAATTTACTCAAAGTAGCCACCTTCAGCATCCATTAGGGTTTCAAGACAGATCCAAAATCTAATGCATGCATTCCTCACTGTGTCTCTGAGAAGATCTTCAAACAACTCCTTGATTTTGGCCTCAAGCTCAGCTTTGGTGTTGCAGATAGAACAGTTGATGTCTTTCTCAACAGTGCCCCCACATATAGTATTCTATGGGATTACAATTAGGGAAAATGGGAGAGCAGAAATTTGGCTGTTGAAGTCATAGGAAATTCTTCAACAACCACTTCTCACTCTTTCCAGATGTACGACAAGGAACCAAATTCTTCAGCTACACGTTTAGTCTTCTGATAGTAACCCTCTCTAGCCAGGGTTTGACCAGTCGCCAGCAGCCTCAAATGATCATGTCAATTGAGCCCAATGCCCTCCTCAAAGATGTTAGGATAAAGTCTGGTGTGAGGACACAATTAGAATGTCAGCTGCGTCCCTTTGTCCTTCATAGTCTCCATTGTAGCTGTCCATGTCATGTCATACAGCCTTTACAGTGTTCACTGAGCAATGAGCAGCAGCCATGATGTCAACATTTTGATACTCACATGAAGCATCATGACACGGGTAACTTTTGCTACATTCTGATGGCTTGTAGTCCTGTCAGCTAACTTTTTCTCAACTACAACTTTAATATTCATGCTTTCCAATATGATTGACTGTTTACCAGTATATCAAACTGTTCTGGCTAAAAAGGTGACATAAAAAAAAACATCAAACTTAGCACAAACTTCCTCTGTGTGTGTGTGTGTGTGTGTGTGTGTGTGTGTGTGTGTGTGTGTGTGTGTGTGTGTGTGTGTTCGTGTTTTAAGTTCTATTTACCTGTCAGCATCACCAAACCTATATATACATAGATTATATAGAAATATAGATTACATACATACCTATACACACACAGAGACACATATATATTGTTCCTACATTCATTATATTCCTCATTCATTACATTCCTTTATTATAAATTCCCTCATTCATAATATTCCTTTAGTCATTATATGTCTTCATTCTTTATGTTCCTTCAGTACTTTCTTTCACTCATTATATTCCTACCTTCATTCATCTAACATTCATTGATTGGTTTATTAATTTTTTTCCTCTATTCATTTATTTATTCACTTTCTTGGTAGGAGGAGGACTTGTTCATGTGTTTATTTAGTTATAAATCTGTGAATCAACATTATGGCTATTATAAGTTATTGTCTGGCAGAGGTAGGCAGAAAGATAGAGTGTTGATGGGGAAGTTGTCTTTGCAGAATTGGCAGTGATAGTAGTAGTAGTGTAAGTGGTAGCAGCTGTAGTATTCCTAGTGGTGGTTTTCAACTTTGAACTTTGGCATTCTGTAGTGGTTTACTGGCGGGCAAGAATGATGATGTTCATGAGAAGACTCTGCGTGTACATGAGGATCAGCTAGCTGGTTTGTTCAGGAGGACTTTTGAGCTGAGACCCATGGATGATTTCCAAAAATCTCTGAACTGGCAGTGTTACAGAGGAGCACTACTTGTTCAAGAAAAACTCTATAGGCATGGTAATCTGGTATTAATAGCAGTGTTCATGGTGTTTGTAGTTGTGGTCATGGTAGAGGTGGTTATGGTATTAGTAGAAGTGGTTGCAGAAATAGTACTGATGGTTGTGATATTTGTAGTGTTTGTTGAGATGTTAATAGAGGTGGTGATTAGCAATGGTTGTTAGTAATGGGGATAGCAGTGATGCTGTGACTAGATTATTTTAGAAAGGAATCTTTAATGATAGGTATGGGGCTTATTGATTGAATTAGGAAGATAGCGATATTAATAGACACACCTATTCATAGCAAGCTAGCAAGCAAGTAAGCCAATGAGCAAGCAAGCTAGCTTGCTAGTTTGTTGTCTGTTTGTCTGCCTGCCTGCCTGCCTGCCTGCCTATCGATCTATCTATCTATCTATCTATCTATCTACCTATCTATCTATCTAAGTGTTAAAAGCTTTAGAAGTTATTGTTCAATCCTGAATGTGGAAAAGAAGAATAGCCCTGCTTTCACTAGATATGTATGGTACTTGGAAAACCAATGAGTCTACCATTTTACTATCAACTTGTCAAATCATAGACTGCAATAGTCCTTACATTAATGGAGCCAGAGTGCAACCCAAATACTACAATTAAATTGCATTTGATAATCGAAGAAACTGATATCTTAAAAAAAGACACAGAAAAGAAATCAAAACCTAAAATAAATAAAGCCTAATTAATCAGGTTTTATTATAAATGAGACTAAGATGATATTTGCATTATGTTGTTCCACAGCAATAAAATTTGCTTTGTTGACATACCATCAAGCAAATCCAGTTGATTTACTGGAAAATTAGTTAATAATTTCACACACACCCCTCCCTCAACACACACACATACATCCAAAGAAGACAATAGAGCCTGGCGTAGGCAATCCTCCAGCTTGTGAGTTCCTGTCCAACTTGTGCCAGCATGGAAAATTTTGGAAAATGGATGTTAAATGATGATATAGATAGACAGATATACATATGCAGGCATACATACATACATATGTATATATTCCACGTCTGCAGCAAGTCATAGCATGAAGAACCAAAAATATCCTGTGAGATATCATTACCAACAGGCATTGTAATGTGTGTGTGTGTGTGTGTGTGTGTGTGTGCTCATTGGCCCTCTTTGTGTTGTTGTTGTTGGCACTCCGTCGATTACGACGTCGAGGGTTCCAGTTGATCTGATCAACAGAACAGCCTGCTCGTGAAATTAACGTGCCAGTGGCTGAGCACTCCACAGACACGTGTACCCTTAACGTAGTTCTCGGAGATATTCAGCGTAAGACAGTATGACAAGGCTGACCCTTTGAATTACAGGCACAACAGAAACAGGAAGTAAGAGTGAGAGAAAGTTGTGGTGAAAGAGTACAGCAGGGTTCGCTACCATCCCCTGCCGGAGCCTTGTGGAGCTTTAGGTGATTTTGCTCAATAAACACTCACAACGCCCTATGACCGCGAGTCCGCTGCCCTAACCACTGGGCCATTGCGCCTCCACTCCTCTTTGTGTAGATATGTGATAAACGAAATATCACCAATGTCGCTGCCATCGTTATCAACGTTATCCTCGTCGTCATCATCGACGTCGTCATCATCGACGTCGTCATCGCCGTCACCATCATCATTGTCATCATTATCGTCATCATCATCATTATATCGGTACACTGACGTCTCTTGTTTTTTTGTTTTTACCTGATAGAAACTGAAATAGAAATCTATTGTCTTTCATTTTCGTCTGCGACGCACGGATATTTTTTGGCAGAAAATTTCCTGTGCACTCACATACACACACTTGTGGGTAATGGATGTTTATATACACATTCACATACATAATCACGTACATATTCTGCAAATATATCTACATATGTAAAAGTATTGTGTTTGTGTATGTGTGTATGTGTGTGTGGGTGTCTATGCGAGTGTATGTGTAGACAGACAGACTTAGATATTTGTCGTGAGACAATTCCCTAAATTAATATGTAGCCATTCTTATCCGTGTGAGATAGCTGTGAAATTCTTCTACGGCTTCCATTGTAATTTCTTTACATTTTTATAGACAGATAAACAAACGTAAAAGACGGCTATTAATGCCATTGTATTAATGTTACAACATAAAGATAGGCTTGGAAGTATTCGTAATTTTATTTGTTGTTGTTGTTGTTGTCGTCGCTGTCGTTGTTGTTATTGTTGCAATTAACCTTAGGTCAGCCATGACAGAGCGGACTTAGTTTCAACTTCTTTCCTTTTTTCAGCAGCGTAATTTGAGTTAGTTTTTCCTATGTCTAGCATTTTGAGCAACCATGTAGAGTTCCTTACATTATGCTTTTTTCTCCTTGTTCCTGCTGTTGCTGTTGCTTAACCTTAGTCAGTCAAAATCAAATAAAAGAACCGAGATCAGAAATGTCCTAGCTGTGATCATATGGCTTTTTCCCCCGGATATTGTATATCTGAGAGTATATTATAAATTCTGTTATTATTTAGGGATTGTCATATTTTTTGCCAGTTAACCATATGCATTTGGTCTTCACTTCAGCTTTATTATTGTTAACATTATTTTAGTGACTTCTTCAGAATGGACTGAACAGAACAGGAGGAGACATGTGAAATGGAGAGTCGCTGAAGCGGTCACAGGTTGTGCAACGAAAAATTTCAAAGAACATTAGCGTCTGTGTTCCATGGGTTGGACGGTTTGACTGAAACTGGTAAACTGGAGGGTTGTACCAGGTTCCAATCTGATTTGGCATGGTTTCTACGGTTGGATGCCCTTCTTAATGCCAACCACTTCAAGATTGAAATGGGTACTTTTTACGTGCCACCGGCACGAAGTGCTACTTACATGGCCACAACTACGATTTCTCTTAGTTTGACGGGTCTTCTCAAGCACAGCATATAGCCAATGGTCTCGGTCACTTATCTCCTCCGTGAGTCCCAACGTTCGAAAGTTGCTTTTTATGTACCAGCGGCATGGATGCCTGTTAGGTGACACCCGCATCAGAGGTTTCCGACACGCACACATCGGAATAGCGTCTAAGAGATGTTGGGTACGAAATATGACATGTAAACATACAAAGTGTTCGTTTCAGTTATGACTATTATGCACCAGTTAAAAGGAACTATAGTCAATAGTATGCACCTCTGGCGATTACCCACTCCTACCATAATACACAGAGAAACGTGTGATCAAGTTTACAGTCCATGATATTTCACCTGACACAAAACTTCAGTACTTTGAAATGCAACTGAAACACAGAGAGGTACAAAATAAATAAATAAATAAATAAATAAAATAAAATAAAACTTCTTAACTCTCCTCAACTGGTAAGAAATTCAGCTCCAGCATCAGATGTTACTGACACCTGTTGTCTTGTAAACGGCTCCTTTCTGTATTAGCTTAACCACTGATAACCAAATAATGAGTGTTATGAGAAAAGGAAGAAGGCCTATGTGCCTTACGTGTGGTAGTATCGAAAATCAGAAAGGTTTCTGTTCTAAAGGGAGGAGTATAAAACTTCCTTGCTGCCAAGACTACAGTCGTAGTTACATTAAAAGGAAAGCGAGTAGCAACAAGAGCTAAAAAAAGAAAACAAAATGTCACACGCAAAGCAGCAAAAGGCGCCGTCACTTTTGAAGAAGAGCCTCATGGGAATACTCTTCTCTTCGCTGATAAATTAATACAAGTAGTAATGCCATATACATGCACTAAGCAGCATTTGACTTCCCTTCTGACGCTCATTAAATGAGGAGAAGCAGGAGGAGAACACTGGAGAATGGTATGTCATGGGAATAACCAAGAGAAAGAAAAAGAGAAGATTATCATCTCACTATAATAACTAAAAACAGTGGAAGGAAGTACCAAGGGCCTCCAACTCAGTCATCCGAAGACACAACAAACGCAACCAACACAACAAAAACAATCAGATACTCAATAACACCCAAATATGTAATCACACCACGAACAAACGCGCGCGCGTACACACACACACACACACACACACACACACACACACACACACACACAATCAACCTCATAAAAAAACAACAACAAAACAATAGCTATAAGAAATCTCAGGACCTAATTGGCCCTTAGAATAGATGTAGTTATAAATGTAGTTATTAATCAATAAGGGGTTTCTGACACGCACATACCGAACCAGTTATGAAACATATGCATAGCGTAGCCGTCTTGAAGTGGGAAAGTGGCAGTGTTGATTGAGAAAGCTCTGGATCTTGAGGTAAGATCAGTTTTCTTTGACTCTTTACTCTCACTTTGTTCAGTGAACTGACCTGCCAAAGTGATTGATAAGTGGTTCGTTTCGTTAGCTCACGTTCAGCTTCTTTTGAGAATATTATCATAGAGAGGCCTAAACTTTGATAACACTAATATGTGTGAAGACAAATCCTTCATATTACAGATATTAGTATATATTTTCTATAAGATATTCTGAAATATTCCTGAAGTAAAAATGTTGGTGAACTGGCAAACAGGACTAAAGCACGTACATGTCTCCTTATCCGTTGAGCTAAACGACTGCTAAGTGACATTAGCTTGAGTTTCCTGGCGGTGGAGTGGACGAATATTAAATCTCATTTTGTATAAATCATAACTGCGTTGGATGAATTATCAGAAATTTACCGAGAATAATTAGATTATCTCAGACACACGAACTTAAGATTACGTCTGAAATGCAGAAAGAAGCGATTATTTAATCAAATAACTTAATACTAGAGATCTAGAAAACTAATCTGCAAAAGATTATTTCATCTAATATTAGATTAAAAATTCTTCGGTGAATAAATATAAAATTTCAAAAATTTCTCGATAATACCATAGGCAATTAATTAAAGACCCTAAGCAGGTTGTCCTGTCATTTATGATATGAACAAAATAAATGTATGAAGCAAGAATATCCACATTTAACAAAAATACAAGAAGAAAACTTTATTAACAAACCTTGTCGAATTTTTTTAGCGTTTCAATACCTTTCATCCTGTTGTCCCACTTCAGCCTCGGTGAGTCGGGCCAGGGATCGATGTATTCAAAAACTGTTGCGGGTGGTGCATTCACTGTCATTTCAGCTTTATATCTGAACGGAAGAAAGAAAACTTATGTGAGGTATAAAAGTAATGCACTGCGTGAGAATTTTTGTAAGGTTTTTGAAAAAAATCTTATATTTGATGCAAATGATTATAAATTCATTTAGCAAGGTCGGGTCTTCCAAACAGGATGAAAAAATAAAAATATTATAATCAATATTTTCATACGAGCAGAAAGATTTGCGTTTACTGTCTACCAAGCTCTTTAAATATTATATATATTTTACGGGTTCATAAATATAGGTACGTTTTAGTAACTAGAATATGAAAGAAATCTCAGGTAATAATAATGAAGACAAAACTAGTTTATTTGTATCTGATTCCAAACTGCTGAAATCTCTGTGGTTTAACCTCGGGGCCTAATTTCACAATACGTTAAAATAAATTAAATATATAGATTTGACGCACTTTCTCTCTCTCTTTCTTTCTCCACCCCTCTATCTATCTATCTATCTATCTATCTATCTATACCTAACTGTTACATATATATATATATATATATATATATATATATATATGTGTGTGTGTATATATATATATATATATATAGAGAGAGAGAGAGAGAGAGAGAGAAAGAGAGACATACATACATACATACAAGGCGTTACGTAAAAGCACCCAGCACACTATGTTAAGTAGTTGGCGTTAGGAAGGACATCCAGCCGGAGAAACCATGCCAAATCTGACAGGAGTCTTGTGCAGCCCCTCATTCCAGCTTGCCAGCCCTGATCACACCTCCAATCCATGCCAGCATGGACAACGGGGATTAAATGATGATGATGATATATACGCGCGTGTGTGTGTGTGTGTACACAAACACACACATACACGTAATCTACTGGTATTGACGCTATAGTAATATTGTACTATTTTGAAATGAATTGTGCCAGTCACGATTTTATTTGCATTTTTAAAGAGCAGCTTTATACTGTTGTCTCTCGGCCGTTTAGAAAGTAGAAATACATGATCTACAAAATGTCTACAAAACTCCAAAGTAGCTCTTTAGATCTCTATTTTCAGTTACTGAAAGCCTGGTGGTTTTACAAATCAGTTATTATTTTTCTGATCTTCTCAAAACTAGTTTTGAGCCTCTACTTGTTTGCGTTGCTGAAATTAGAATTCAAATTTTCCTCAAATCGGCGTCTAAAGTCTCAGAAATTTAAGGATGCTCTGAACAATTCATTCCTGGTTTACAAAACGACCTGAGATGATAGCTGAATTACTATATATTATAGATATGCTTATTCAGGGTTTTTTTATTATTTATGACCGGGTTCCCACTCGGGTTGTAGCAACAAAGTCCACTCGCCACACTTCTCGCTCCTTCATCACTGCCTCGAGGTCCTAAATACGTTCCAGGCCAGTGTCCGCAATCAAATTGTCGATGTAAGTTTGACGATGTTTTCTTCTTATATCATCACCATGAAGTGATTTCAACAATACTAATTAAAAAAATATATATCAGGGTTGACCTGGGACCAAACAATAAAAATAATGACATTCTTCACTTCAACTGAGAGTATCATAAAAGAAATTATTGTTGTCGAATACCTCCGTAAGAAATTACGACTTCCACTGCCAGGTGGCCGTCAGAGAAGTCCATTCAAAATCAGATCTGAGTAAAACTTTCACTACTTCACACTTTTGATCGGAATAACATGGTTGTCGAAACCTCCCATATGCTTCTCTCCTGAACACAGACGCAGGCGTGCTCACTCACACGCGCACACACACACATTACCAAGGGACTGGAATTTTAATAATTTGTCACGTTTCATGTCAGTAAATTGCTGAGAAAGATCAACCCGTTTTCACACTGATGTTTACACATCTGAAAATAGTATCTTCAATTTAAATTGAAAGATTTTTTAAAGGTTAGTTGACATTTTTGTGACGCTGGTTAAATAGTACGGTATATTACAATGAAAATTAGGTTAAAATTCGATAAGAAATATTACCTAATTACTTGGCTGAAACTAATTACTAAGTTTAAACTTTCTTTCATTTCTTACAATTTACCTAATTACTGTGGCTTTAACTGTTTAAATTCCTCTCCATATTTCTGAAATTTGAAAAGAATTTTTAAAGAAATTAAATAACAATAAACTTTCACCAAACAACGAAGTTAATATATTCCATATTATGGACTTATCACTACCTTTTACATAACTCGAGTTTGACCTACATTGAAGAACTGATTAGAAGACCGTGGACCTTGATTATGCTCACTCATATATATATATATATATATATATATATATATATATATATATATATATATATATATATATATATATATATATATATACATACACACACATCAAGGACCGTTCCTTCGTCCAAGAAAAAAACAATCATACTCTTGATTAGCAAAAATCCAATCACCGACATACAAAAATCACTACTTTCTTACTGATACCCTTTTCTCCAACGCTTTCTTTTAATACAAAGACTATTGCTCATCCAAAACGAACAAGTTGTGTAGCACCATCTCTGCTCAAATAATCCGATCTTCTGTTTCATATTCCTTCTTTCTTTCAGTATATCGCCCCACGAAACTCTGCATTAAATATTTTCCCCAAATTTTTTATCCAGAAATGTAATTTTCTGGAATAAGTTCGCTCCTTACTGTTATATTTCTTATATAAATCTCTTAGAATAAGCCCATATTGAATATAAAACACAGAAATGTAACCAACCAGTCTGAAAATTCATACGAAATGTCACTATTATAATTTCACTTGTCTCAAAGTTCTGAGTCATTTTCCTCATTCTCTGGTCAAAATTTTCTGCCAAAATTTGTTTTTTAATGCGTTACTCAAGGGAACAGGAACATTACTCATAAAACCTGTGCAGACATCTCCTTAGACAGGTGAGACAGATGTAGTAGATGCCTAGTTTGGCTAGCTGCATAGTTATGTATGTGGGATGTCGTTGTGGGAGGGAACAAGTTGGGGTATAGTTTGAAAGGACAGCAACAAGAACAATCTCTGCAAAAAGTACCCATGAACATGGTAGTGATGGTGGTGATGTTAAACTGAGCAACGCGTTAAGCCTACCACCCATGTTAGATAACCTGAATGGACCTCTACTAAAGTCAGCCAAGGACTGGAAGGTGGCATTGAATAAATAAAACATGAGACATTTTTCTCTGGTAACTAAAAGTACTTTGACTTCGCAAAACATTTTAGAAACACTTGTCAACGAATAATATTTATTTGACTTTCGTTTTCTTGAAAGGACTTGGAAATGTGTTTATCTTTTGATCGTAAAAGAAGCATTCTGAGACTTTATTTTACATTACGTCCCTCAGAAGAGCGGATGAGTAAAAATAAAGCATACATGAAAGCCGTTGCGATCATATGCATGTCCATCAGGGAAGAATCCATACTTGAATAAAACATTATTTATAGAGCAATTGTAAGTAATGGATATGACAGCCCGATGCTAAACTAAGAGTTATACCACATAGGGTGCTGACAAAATCAGAAGAAAATATCCCCAATAAATGCATGCTGTGATTATCCTTTGAAAACAAAATTATTATACCAGAGAAATGTCCTTCGTTAATATCTAATTTTCGGCCATTTAGACATGGGGCTAGCTCAGGAGTGGGAAAAATTTACAGCACCAGGAGAGCAATGCAAGTACATATGAACCCGTTGGGAAGCAACTGTGCCGAAGAAAAATAATAAAACTTTAATTTTATTACAAATTCCTAGAAATGTAAGTTCTAATATTATTACTGCTTTGCCATGAAGACTAAACAGTTGCTTTGTTTCTCGGTAGGTCTCTAGAAATTTCACCACAGTTAAGAGATACACCAGGCCCTAGTCATGATAAATTAAATATCTTATAGGAGTTTAGTTTTTCTTAATACAGCGTCTTAATTTTCAGAATATTAGATTCTTTGACGAAGAAAAAGGATAATAATTTCTTATTTCTTTACTACCCACAAGAGGCCACACACAGAGGGGACAAACAAGGACAGACAAACAGATTAAGTCGATTATATCGACCCCCAGTGCGTAACTGGTACTTATTTAATCGACCCCGAAAGGATTAAAGGCAAAGTCGACCTCGACGATTTGAACTCAGACGAAATACTGCTAAGCATTTCGTCTGGCGTGCTAACGTTTCTGCCAGCTCCTCGCCACCTTTATAGGATAAAGGATGATAATGTTTTTGGAATGTTAACCTTAATGAAGGCGCGTGGCTTTATGATTAAGGTATTTAGCTCACGATCGTAAGGTTATGATTTCGATTCCCGGCGGCGCGTTTTGTCCTTGAGCAAGACACGTCATTGCTCCAGTTCACTCAGCTGGTAAAAATGGGTAGTACTTGTATTTCAAAGGGCCAGCCTTGTCACATTCAGTATCAGTATCTCAGGGAGATTCACGCTGAATCTCCCTGAGAATTACGTTAAGGGTACACATGTCTGTGGAGTGCTCAGCCACTTGCACGTTAATTTCACGGGCAGGCTGTTACGTTGATCGGATCAACTGGAACCCGACGGAGTGCCAGTTAGCCTTAATCGATGTCAATTGATATTGCCTTTGTAGCTTAACAGGAAGAAAGGGGAATTCGTCTTGGTCCCAGCAAGATTTCAATTCAAAACGAAATATTATTAAAACAAAATTTTCATGCGTTAAATCTGATACTATGTTATCCCAGTCATCTGATACTTGTAGAAAAATATAAACTGATAACACAGACGACCCCAATAAAAAAAGAGAAAAACTTCAACAAAAACGAAATGAATGTAATATTACTATTTTCATATAATCCCATGTCATTACTTCTAACTAGTCTATCTCGGTGGCCGGATACAGACGTTTACGAATGTGGTGTAGATTTTAATCACACATAATCAGGATGTCGACATCAGCAAAATGCAGTTGATGAATGGGAATTTCAAATTATATTATGTGCCACCCCACAACACCCGTAATAAATATATAAATAAATATGAAATGACATATATATAAATAAATACGTATATGATGACATGGAGTTTAGTGAAATCGTCAAGACAAAATAAATTAATGAAGAGCAGTATCTACGTTTTGCGCGTGCGCTAGCATATTTGCATGTATAAGCACACACATAAACATATGCATATATGTATGTATGCGTATGTGTGTGTTATTTCTTTACTACCCACAAGGAGCTACACGCAGAGAAGACAAACAAGGACAGACAAACGGATTAAGTCGATTATATCGACCCCAGTGCGTAACTGGTACTTATTTAATCGACTCCGAAAGGATGAAAGGCAAAGTCGACTTCGGCGGAATTTGAACTCAGAACGTAGCGGCAGACGAAATATCGTTAAGCACTTCGCCCGGCGTGCTAACGTTTCTGCCAGCTCGCCTTGTGTGTGTGTGTGTGTGTGTGTGTGTGTGTGTGTGTGTGTGTGTGTGTGTGTGTGTGTGTGTGTGTGTGTGTGTGTGTGTGTGTGTGTGTGTGCGCGCGCGCGCGCGTATGCATGTATATGTGTATGTATAAACGCACATACAAACACACATATAGTGAAAGTCAACTCGCATCTAAGTACGTCCATTTCTTGGAAAGTTGTAAATTTCTCGGATGCTATGGATATACGCACAGATCATTATTATTTTTTTTTCTTCCCCGCATATTTATTATTCATGCATTTACTTGTGTCGACCTTCACCTGAGATGAGATGATCCATTTCAAATCTGTGAAATGACAGTACCGTGAAGAAAAGCCAACTTCACAATATACAGTCACAAAATTCCAACTCGAAAATTTTCAACAAGTCGACGCTCGAGAAGTGTAATCAAATATTTCTTGAAAATTCAATTTGGTTGAACTAGTCCACGGTGTCAGTTATTTACTATGCCTTGTAATCTATCACGTAAGAAGTTTTAATCATAATTATTTCAAGTTAGCTGTTTAATTCTGTTTCATTGGTTATTTAGTTGTACGTATGTTATTCTATACTAATAAGTGTTAGACGAGTAAACAAATACATATTTCTGAGGCTGTTTTACAACCGGATGCTCTTCTTGTCGCTAAACTCATCATTTTCTTTTTCCAAAGAAATTTTATGTCACATTTATCGCGGAAAGCGCAGAGCTAGAGGGCGATTTGTTTACAGTTAATAGCAAAAAATCTCTCCATTTTTAGCTCAACGCTTTCATCCACATGCACATATGTGCGCGCACACGTACACACACAAACATATATATACAACAGAATTCAATAAAATTTCCAGCTATTTGTGTTCACATACATGCACACACACATGCATGTGTGTGTATATATATATATATATATATATATATATATATATATATATACATATGTGTGTGTGTGTGTGTATCTCTATATATTTATGTGTATACACACATACATACATACATACATACATACATACATACATACATACATTTATATATATTATATTTACTTCACACTTCTTTTACTATTTCAGTGAGTAATATATAACATCATTTTAAATCGTCCATAATTGAAATTAATCCTATTCACTAGAAAGTGTTTCAATCCTCGCCGCAAAATATTTCTAGTTTATTTCTAGTTAACTTTTCTACAGTACGCAGTGTGTCACGTGATCAGTATTTTCTGCATACGTACAAGTAAAAATAAAATGGCTAACACAATACAATGTTTGATTTAATGACATGAAGTATTATTACATATAACAATATTTTCTATTCAGCATTTAAATCTTGTTCCCGTTGAAGTTACCTCTCATTGAAGTTAACCGTTGAAGTTACCTCTCATTGAAGTTAACTCGTTGAAGTTAACCGTATAAAATAAATACGAAAGCTGAGTCACTTCCCTATACACCGCTCATCATATGTCGACCTCGGCCAATGTTAAAAAATTATTGGCACAGAAGTAATGAATCCACTGCATGTATGTGGGCACGTATGTATGTATGTATGTATGTATGTCATTGTTCAGTTTTATTTCAAGATTTCTAACCTAGATTCAAGGATTCTTCATTGGAATTTCAACATCAATAACAAGGGTATTTTTGTTTGTATGTATGTGCAGATCTGTATGTATTCTCATGCATATAGTTACATAACTAGATAGACATGCTCATATATATTTAAATGATAGACTTCTGGAAAGTTTCACAATTTTTTACGGTTCCAGTTATGTAGTCCTCGAATTAGCTTTCTCCTTTCTGTTTTGAGAAGCCTAATTTCTCAAGATTGGTATTTAGGCAGCGTGTTACGTATCTCAGGACTCCAATAATTACAGGTATAAACCTGAACTTGTAATCTGGATAGAGTAACTGCAGATTTCTCAATAGTTCAGCCTAAGTGTTCTCTTTTTCACTGATCTTCAGCTTTATGTTAACATCCGCTGGGCAGCTAATTTCCACAACAGTACAGTTCCTCTTATCTATCTCAAAGCATTATATCAGGTCCATTGTGATTACATTCTATTGAGGTTTTCACTGGTACATTCCACCAGTATTCCTTTTTATGTATGTATGTATGTATGTATGTATGTATGTATGTATGTACGTACGTACGTATGTAATTATACGTACGTACCTATGTATGTACACTTGATCAAGAGACATCCTACGGGAGTGACTGCTTTCAGATCGTTGTGTGTGTGTACGTGTGTGTGTATGTGTGTGTGTGTGTGTGTGTGTGTGTGTGTGTGTGTAAGAGTGCGTGCGCGTGAATTTATTCATCTGTCAATATTTCTATACCTATAGTAGGTCGGGGAGCTGGTAGAATCGCTAATATGCCGGACAAAATGCTTCGTGGTATTTCGTCTGTCTTCACGTTCTGAGTTCAAATCCCGCCTTACATCCTTTCGCCGTCGACAAGATAAATACCATTTGTTCGTCTAACTCCCTCCTTGTGCCGAAATTTGAAACCAATATATCTATATTTCTCACTCTCTCTCTCTCTCTCTCTCTCTCTCTCTCTCTCTCTCTCTCTCTCTATCTGTATATGTGTGTGTGTGTAGTTGTGTACATGCGTTGCAGTTTCCCCATGTCACCCATACAACATGGAGGCGAGATGTAGTTTTGTGATCTGAAAAGGCAAGGAAAATAATCTGGATTGAGATTACAATCCCATGGGAAGAAGGATGTGATCAGGTCTGCGAATGAAAGCGCACTAAAAGAGAAAGGATGGCGGTCATGGCTGTAGGGGATTCCCTGTCCAGTTGGTATGGTAGATGGTTACAGCTACTGGAATGAAAGGAAAAGAGCGAAAGATGGCTATGTGTAGAATGGGAGACGCAGCAGAAAGAGCCTCTTGCTGGCTGGAGCAAGTGAGATGAGTTTTGTTCTAGAATGGTGAAATTATTTTTCGTTTTCTGAAAAAAGCAACGTTTTGGACTTACGACACTTTTGCATAATAGCAACGTTATATATTTGCTCCTTTGTGCGTATGGGTACATATATTTTAGTGTATATGTATATATATATGTTTGCACACCGGGACAATATACAGGGGATGCAAACGTAGGTATACAGTTATGAAGAAAGAAAACACGTACAATATTCATTAATTTTTATCAAAAAAGTTAAAAGTTAGCCTCATTTTTGATAATATTTAAGAGATGAGGAATTATTTACATTATTTACATTTGACGGATAGCTATGGGTTCGCCATTATCACCGATAACAGCCAATATATACATGGAATACTTTGAGAATTTAGCTTTAGGATCAACACCACTAATACCAACCCTATGGCTGCGATATGTTGATAGCACCTTTCTACTCTGGCCCTACCAGGAAGATGTCCAAGTGCTGTCATGTGAACTCAATAAAGCCATCTATACAGTTCACAATGTTAAATAAATAAAAAAAGACAACCAGCTAGCATTCCCGGACGTATTAATAACACGCACCAATTATGGATTCAGGACATCCGTATATTGCAAGCCGACCCTCACTGGACGATATCTCAACTTCAATTCCCACAATCCATACAGTGTAAAGAGAAGGATTGCTCAGTGCCTAAAACCTCAAGCAATGAATATAAGTAGCGATCGTGATACCCACCACGAAGAAATGATCAAGCTCAGTAACAATCTATTAAGCAATAACTACTCCAAAAACATACTATCCACTCCAAATATGAAGAAAAGAGGGGATGAAACCAACAAACTGTCCACTGTCTGTCTACCCTATGTGAAATGCCTCTCCGAAAACATACAAAAGATACGCGGCCAATATAACATCAGGACAGTATTCAAGAGTAATACAACACTTCGCAAATATTTCTGAGTAAAACCACCAATAGAAGAGAATATTACCAAAAACTGTGTGTACTCCATCCCATGCAGCTGTGGTAGGTTATACAAAGGCAAGACATATCACCTCCTCAAAATAAGGGTAGACGAACATAGCAAAGCTGTGCCACGAGGAGATATTGATAAATCGGGTATAGCTGATCACGTATGGAAAAATGGAGACCACTTCCCACTGCGGGATGAAGTTAAAATAATAGACAGAGAACACCACTGGAAAATACGAAAACTACAAGAAGCAGCACATATGCTAGGACACAACAACCTCATAAGCAGACCGAGTGCAGATATGAATAGCATATGGGAACCGGTATTAAGGAAGGATAGGAAAATGTTAGATTTATAAGCCCCAAAAATTCACTTAATAATTGCCCATGAGCATATGGCGTAGTTGTTAAGAGCGCGGGCTACTAACCCCAGGATTCCGAGTTCGATTCCAAGCAGTGACCCGAATAATAATAACTTCGAAAAATACCTTAGGAATGAGAACCCAGGTTCGAAATTTCTACAAGACACCTGATGAAGGCTGGAAGGTATATCAGCCGAAACGTTGTGTTGACAACAAAGATGAGGACAAATATCCGTGAAATGTAAATGATATAAACAATGTACATTCATCATGAGTATTTTTTCATAACTGTTTACTTACTTTTGCACACCCTGTGTGTGTGTGTGTATATATATATATGTGTATGTATATGTGTGTGTGTACATATATATAGTTTATATATATGTATACACAGGCAATACACACACATAAATACACACAAACACACACACACAATTACACACACGTATTTCTGTACGTATAAATGCATAGGCATGGTTATGTGCTTATTCGTGCATTAATTTTTTTTTTTTTTTTTTTTGTATATGCGCGCCTATGTGAGTCCGTGCGTTTACGTGAGAATACTGTAACATCAGCGAACGTCAGATGTGAAACAGAAGGTAGTAAAGACACCCAGAGATTGCATAACCACTTGATGTTATTTATAAAGGGACAGAAGTAATCCGTGGCCAACTAAATAAACAATAAAAATAATAATGAGAACGATAAAGGCGACGACGACGACGACATTGATGATGATGATGATGATGATGGTGATGGTGGTGGTAGTGGTGTAGTGGTGGCGTAACGCGAACAGATAAACTAATAAATTGAATCGAGAGGAAGTAAATGTACCGTGAGAGGGGATGCAAATTTCCCTCAGAAACTACCAACTGGAATATGGCAACAGCTGAGTGGAAGATTATCTTGTCCTGTCTAATAATAATTGACCAATTTAGTTACATATTCAGGGCAGACAAGCTCATATATATATGTGTGTGTGTGTGTGTATATATATATATATATATATATATATATATATATATATATATATATATATATATATATATATATATATATATATATATATATATATATATGTATATATATGTATATATATGTATATATATATATATATGTATATATATGTATATATATGTATATATATATATATATGTATATATATATATATATATATATATATATATATATATATATATATATACAAACATATATATACATACATATTGTATATATATATATATATATATATATATATATATATATACATACATATATATACATACATATGTATATATATATATATATATATATATATATATACATATATATACATACATATGTATATATATATATATATATATATATACATATATATATACATATTTATATACATATATATATATATACATACACATATATATATATACATATATATGTACATATATACATACATATATATATATATACATATATATGTACATATATACATACATATATATATACATACATATTTGTATACATATATATACATATATGCATATATACATATATATATATATATATATATATATATATATATATATATATATATATATATATATATATATATATATATATATATATATATATATATATATATATATATATGCATACAAAGTAGGGCTGTAAATGTATATGCACTCTCTTCCAGCTACAAATGTGGGAAAATTCTTAGATTCTCTGCAGTTGTTGGAGTACATTTAGAAAAAGCTCTCAGACGTTTGACATGTCTGACAGTCTTTCTCTCGCTGGCATACTTCCCACATGCACATTCTCTCACACATAGATATATACATAAGAGAGCCTCTAAATGGACACCTGCTAGAAACTGCAGTCAAAGCTCATTTAACTCACATTATCACTGTAAAAGAATTGTAACTCATATGATAATGGAACTGTAGATAACTCTCAAAATATGGGAGCTCATTATTTATAAAAATGTGTGTTGTCTATATGGTTATTTTTGACCTGACTATAAACACACACACATTACATGTATGTATGCATATATATATGTATGTATGTATGTATGTGTATATATATATACATATATATATACATATAATACAAATAATATGAGTATATGCATATATACGTACATGTATGTACATACCTACATCTAAATGTGTATATAGATGCATATCTGGGTACAGGACGTTGCAAAAAAACGTGGACAAAATGATAAACAGAGTACAGAAAACACACAGGCCACATAGAGAACATTTCCTTCATTAACTGCCACCATTCTAAGACTAAGAGTTGTATTTCGGAATGGTCATTTGTTTTTTGTTTTTTTTTCAACTATACACACGCACTATATATTTGTTCTTCACTCGTCTATTACCGTTCTTATTCTAAATCATGTCCATTGTCCTCAGCGAAAGCACACACGAAGATGCAAAGTGTCGGTGAAGAGGTCAGAAATGTGTGATGAAAGATTTCCAGACAATGGACATGATTTAGATTAAGAACAGTAATAAACGAGTGAAGAACGAATATATAATGCATGTGTTTATTTGGCAAAGAAAAAAGACCATACCTAAATACAACATCTATTTCAACACACTTCACATCAGGAATCTTGCAAATATATATATATATATATACAGAAGAAAAAAAAGACGAAGACACGTGTATGAACAGCAAGCAGGTGTATTAGTTTGACGCTCAGGAGAGTGAGAAAATCATTTACGTTTCCAGCCTACGCTCTTCAACAGAAAGGTTGGCATTCCGTCGCTTACGACGTCGAAGGTTCCAGTTGATCCGATCAACGGAACAGCCTGCTCGTGAAATTAACGTGCAAGTGGCTGAGCACTCCACAGACACGTGTACCCTTAGCGTAGTTCTCGGGGGATATTCAGTGTAACACAGTGTGACAAGGCTGGCCCTTTGAAATACAGGTACAACAGAAACAGGAAGAAAGAGTGAGAGAAAGTTGTGGTGAAAGAGTGCAGCAGGGTTCGCCACCTTCCCCTGCCGGAGCCTTGTGGAGCTTTAGGTGTTTTCGCTCAATAAACACTAACAACGCCCGGTCTGGGAATCGAAACCGCGATCCTATGACTGCGAGTCCACTGCCCTAAACACTGGGCCATTGCCCCTCCACACAACAGAAAGGAACATGAGGATAAAAAACAGAGAGGATAAAAAAACTTGTGGATTTAGCGCACGCGCACACACATAAGGACAGACATATGCGCGCGCATACATACGAGGGGGTGCTGAAATGATCCGAGATTTGGTAAAAGAAAATACAAGACGATCAGTTAATCATAATTTTGTCAACATATTCCCCGCTCAGAATCACACGCTTATTGTAGCAGTAGTTCAAGAACCCGGAAGGTTGAGCCTCCAACCAAACTTATATATATATATATATATATATATATATATATATATATATATATATATATATATATATATATATATATATATATATACTAGCAGAGGCACCCGGCGTTGCTCGAGAATGAAATTGTTGCTTATATACTTGAAGAAAAAAAGGCAAAATATGCTGTATAGAAATTTGAGGACATTCTGTAGATGGACTCTCAGATGAATGATGGCTGGGCGCCTCTCATGAATGGGGAAAATTGAAGATGTGCCAAAAAGCCTCATTGGTACTTGGAAACTTTTACAAAAATTAAAATGGGGATTAAATGAAAAAAATGATTTACGTGAATATCCTCAGAAGAGTAATTGAAATAAATGGCGATTGTGGAACCCCCCGACGCACGCGCGCGCGCACACACGTGTGTCTTTGTAAATATGTTTGTATACATTTATGTATGTGTGTGTTTGTAAGAGACAGAGTGTGAGTGAGAGAGAGAGAGAGAGGTCTGTTGTCATGTATACGTACATGCATAAATATACATACATCTTTGGATGTATGCATATGACAACACAGCCCTTGACTCACTCACACTCTGTCTCTTACAACCACGCACGCGCGCGCATACACACGTGTGTCTTTGTAAATATGTTTGTTTACATTTATGTATGTGTGTGTTTGTAAGAGACAGAGTGTGAGTGAGTCAAGGGGGGGGGGGTGCGTGTGTATGTGTGTGAGACAGAGTGAGAGAGCGGTGTGTATGTAGTATTTACTCTCTCTCTCTCTCTCTCTCTCTCTCTCTCTCTCTCTTTCATACACACTCACACACACTCACACACAAAATAGAGAGTGAAGCTTTTTGCGGTTGCTACGTCAATACCGGAAGTTGACATTGAGGAACCTTAAATATAGTGAATCTTAAATATAAAGCAATATTATCTATTTTTAATTAAAAAAATCAAATGAAGAGCCTAAGATTTATCCGAGGTCAAATTATTCATGCATTACAAATATGGAAGCATTTGGTGAAGTCGATTTCACGTGAAAAGCGATTACACACACATCTCTGTTTTATATATATATATATATATATAATAAAAATAATAAATGAGTATATGCATATATACGTACATGTATGTACATGCCTACATCTGCCTGTATATATAGATGCATATCTGGGTACAGGACGTTGCAAACAAAACGTAGACAAAATGATAAACAGAGTACAGAAAACACACAGGCCACATTTATTTATTCATGATAGAATATAAATATAAAAGTCACGTTACTGATTTGTATCAGGTAGTTAGCATGCTATAACAATTTATAAGCAATTTATACATTAAATTAATAATAATATACATATGTATATAATTATATTAAAGGGAGCAAGAGCGAAAACGACCTATGTCCAGCATGCTTGAAGTGCCAATACCGTCAAAAAATTACCAAAATCTCCAGAGAAATATACGCATGGCAGAAAGGGGGCTAGTGAAAGTATATTAAAAGGACCTCACGTTAATTGTGAATTGGTTCCAATTTCTGGATTAAAATGAAAAATATGCTTTCTTCCTTCGTCAACACAATACACGGGGAATTATAGGTACAAATAATTGCACATACCGTACAAAGCAGGTTCACACGTCTACATTCAAGTATTTGCACGTATAGATCCAAGACAAGTCAATTTTAAATCCCCTCACGACAGCCATGTGTATATTAAAAGAATAGTCATGCATTAAATAGTATTCCGGTCAGGAGTAAAAATAATTAAATTATTTAATTTTAATTTTATTTTTATTAATTCATAATAGAATATAAGGCTAAAAATCACGTTGATGATTTTAATCAGGTAGTCAGTATGCTATAACAATTTAAAGGCAATTTATACATTAAATTAATAATAATATACATATGTATATAATTATATTAAGGGAGTTTTTGGTAGTTTTTTTAAGGTATCAGCACTTCAAGCCTGCTGGAAATAGGTCGTTTTCGCCCTTGGTCCCTAAATATAATTATATACATATGTATATTATAATTAATTTAATTATATATATATATATTTATATATATATATATATATATATATATATATATATATATATATATACACATACACACACACACGTGTGTGTGTGTGTGAGTGTGTGTATGTATTCTTACAGGTAGATTTATTCCCTCTTTCTTCACATTTGGGTATACACACATCTTATAATTAATCTTATTCTAATTATGGGAAGAGCTTCTTGCATTTCATTGCCCACGTGTATGCTTTCTCATTCGTAATGCTATCCTGGATCCATCCATAAATGTAACTGTTTTCCCAAATGAATTGCACTTCATGTTTGAAGCTCTGATGAATCTGTAAGGTGTTACTTAGGCACTCAACTATGAGTCCAACTATGAGTCCACCGCATCATATAGCGGAAATAGCTTTAGGCTAATGAAAGCATTTCTTTTTTCTTATTACCGCTCTACACTCGACTAACACTTCGTTCAGAAGCATACGTATATTGTATTTCTTTAGTTCAATGGCAATCAGCCCGGTTGTTCGTTCTGGTGTTGAGTGATTGTCTTGGAGAGTGTGCACATTCCAAGAACCAAGGTTAATATTCTTAGATTTCTTCGTTTCGACTGCGTTACTGAATAACCAGACAGCTGCAGCGGGCTGCCAAGATCAAAGTGAGTAAGCAATGTTTAGGGCTCCGTTTCTCGCCCCTCTCCCTGTTAGGGAAAGCAGTGCAGTGTCTAAATAGACCTGCTTTGTCACCACCATAGGACAGGGAGAGCACAGTTACTCACAAGTTCTGTGCTTGAACGGCCATAACCAAATGGTCGCTGACTGTGTAGAGCTCCAGCAAGCGACTTCCAGTAATATTCCTTACCTGTCCTTGCTGCTTTCACTCACTCGCCAGAGGACTTTTTGTTTTTGCAAGCTGGAGCTGTGCAGTAGTGAATGATTGAATGCAAGTCGTCAGAAGACCCACACGTATGATTTAATTTAAGTGTTGACGGTTTGTGTATAACCAGCCATACTTTTTGGAAGTAATGACAGCAAGAATATGTTGCACATATATGCCACAATACCAAGAACAGGCTTTTCCATCAGAGGTTTCCATCTCCTAGACAACCACTATAAATAAGCTACAGAGCCTAGTCTGCCCTATGAATCAGAGTTTGCTGATAGTACAGCTCTGTTGGGGAAACAATCAAAGACCTGGTTTTATATCAGTTTCCCTCTCCTAAATGGGATGGCTTCAGCACGTCTGTCCCCTAATATATGAAATTAAATATATCAAATTTAAAATATAAATGAAATAAGATAAAGCAGTATATACACATACAAATACTGTTGGATGGCCATTCACTACTCGTGAGTTCCTCCACCCTTTTGACGGGTTTTATTTTCCGTCTCGCGGAGTGTCCAGCAATCGCCCTCCACACCAAGCAAGCTTGGTGGGGTTGCCAGTTTAGTCGCCGACGGCCTGACTGTGCAACAGGCTGTACTATATATATATATATATATATATATGTGTGTGTGTGTGTGTGTGTGTGTGTATGTGTGTGTGTGTGTGTGTGTGTGTGTGTGTGTATGTATGTAGGTATGTATGTATATGACATACATACCTACATATAAAGCCCCAAGCAAATCAGAGGAGATTTATAAATGAGGTGCACCTTACGATATACTCACGCTTTGTTTTATATGTATACACTCGATCAGGGTTGATTTAGGGCTAAACAAGTGCTCAAACAGTATTATCCTCAGCATCATAATGATAAATATCCGACAAAACAAAATATGTCCGATGACATAGTAGTGTTCATAAAAGCCACTAATATGCAATTAAAAAACAAAACGCTGTAAACAGATGTAAAAATCAAAACAATATAAGAACACTATATTTCTATTTTTATCACATATGTCAATGTTTTGACTTTCATTTTGCTTCTTTTATGCATTATTTTCCAGCTTACATTGTAATAGCCTTCTTCACCATTATTACTCTATTTCACAATACTTCACATATAATATTCTGAAGTTCACTAACATTTTCTTCTAATTTCATAGTTCTAAAGCTATTGTTTATATTTTCATTTCCAATTCTTCGAGATTTCTTTGTGTGATATAAAACATTTCTCATATTAATGCTAATACTTCTCAGTGCTAAATCTTGCTTTGATTGCAGAATATTTTGAAAGCTATCTTATTATGTAATACTGACATCATAGTGGTTTCAGACGATATCATTAAAATATTTCATATATCATTTAAGCAAGGATATATTTGTATGTACGTATATGCACGTGTGTGTGCGTTCAGATGCGTATATATGCACACATACTTATGTGCATATATACATATATACATGCATACATACATACGTACACACACACACACACACACATATATATACAGAGAAAACTAGCGAAAGATGATAGAAATACACATGCATACACACACACACGAGAGAGAGACAGAGAGAGAGAGAGAGACAGACAGACAGAGAGAGAGAGACAGAGAGAGAGACAGACAGACAGACAGACAGAGCCAGAGAGATGTTTGTGGGTGTACGCGTGTACGCGTGTATTTGTGGGTTGTATGAAAATATTTGTGGAGGCGCGTGGCTTAGTGGTTAGGGTGTCAGCATCATGATCCTAAGATTGTGGTTTCGATTCCTGGACCGGGCGACGCGTTGTGTTCTTGAGCATAACACTTCATTTCACGTTGCTCCAGTCCACTCAGCGGGTAAAAATGAGTAACGCTGCGATGGATTGGCGTCCCATCCAGCTGGGGTACACATACGCCATTGAAACCGGGAAATTGGGCCCATGAGCCTGGCTAGGCTTTAAAAGGGCGCATTTATTTTTATTATAATGTAAATGTTTACAAATTAATACATGTGTCAATTCAAATGTCTTCCTGAGTATTAAAATCTTCCTCTGACCGTTTCTCTGGAGTTATGATTGACAGCTAAGTGCGATATAACTACGCTGGACACTCACTAAGGCACACATGCACACAAATATAAATATTGGTGTATGTGTGTTTTTATACACAAACAGACAGATACGCAGATAGATATACTTGGTCGGCTGAAGCGAAAATGGTGAATATTACCAGTTTCACTTCGAAAAGGAACAATAAAAGGACTACAGTGGATATCAAACTTGTTATTTTAAAGAAGCTCGATGCCGATTTTTAAAAATCGACCGCATTAGAGCTTGCAACCTCTGCAATAAGCCAAGTGCTCACACCTTACTTTTTCGAGGATTTAATGTAATGCTTAAAATGGAACGGTTCTTATGTGAATGGATCACGCACCGATAAACCGATAAACCGATAAGCTTGAAGAGAATCTTTTAAAATATTAAAAGTTTGTATAGTGTTTTTCAGATAAAGGAAAGAGAAACTTCTAATGCAAAGCCCCTTTTTTTCTTTTCTTTTTTTTTTTTTTTTTTTTTGTTAGTAATGGTTTGTTCGAAATGTTTAAGAAGCGCTTGAATGTGTAGAACATAAACTTAACTGGTAAAGATTTTAGAGCAGATACAAAGGCTGCTACTAATTATCCTGAGCAGCTGAAAAAAAATGATTGCTGATGTGTGGGAGGATACAAACCAAAGCAAATAAACAGTTTTGATGAAACAGCGTTTTACTAGATCAAACCTGCTACAAATTTAACTTCTCGAGAAGAAAAATTAGCAAGATTAAAAATTCTCAAAAATCGCCCGTTTCTTCAGGGATAAAATGTCGCTGGGGATAGGAAATTAAAGCTCCTACACCTGCATCACTTTCAATGGTTATGCAAAGTTTAATATGCCTCTGATTTGGCAATGATGACTAAGAGCTTTTTAAGAGTAGTTAGCAAACATATTTTTGTCCTGCTATAGAAAGGTACAGTGTCTGACATAAAATTTCCAGCAGAGCATTACTCAATTACTCATTTTAGACAATGTACCAAGCCATTGAGTAAATTTAAATGAGCTTTCTGATTATGTAAGAGCAGAATGTATCCTCAAGAATACAATTTCTTTACTCCACCCAAAAGATTTAACTTTAAGGCATATCATCCGAGAACCCCCCCCCCCCACTAAAAAAAACCCTTCTGAAACTAATTGACTGGATGGATCAACATGCTATTTGCGACTTGCCGTGTGTAACATAGCAGACTTCTAGGATGAAGTGAAACACTCAACTATGAAACATTTATCCTCAGAATGTATCCGTGACTTTACAAGCTTTCCTCATGCAGAATGCCTGCATCAAATTCGGGAAAGAATTGTGACACTTTCAAATGATACAAGGCTTGAAGAAGTCATAGAAGATAATGGGGTTGAATTAATAGGGTCCCATAGAGAATATTTATCTAAAAGCAAACCGAGAATGCACATAAGAATACGAAATTACACCGGCTCAATCTAAATAAACTGCAAACAATATATTTTTTTTCTACTCTAGGCACAAGGCTCGAAATTTTTGGGTAGAAGGCCAGTCGATTAGATCGACTCCAG
>NC_142930.1:37342169-37414669 GCF_046866305.1 Octopus bimaculoides | reverse complement strand
AGGCATGAGAGAAACAGTTATGCAAGAAACGGTGGATGGCAAAAATTATCTAACAGTTTAAAGTAACATAAGACAGATTCTGTACATTTTTGAAACATATGTAGTGCATAACTGCTTCTTCCATTCTTTTCATTCACTCATTTGATTATCACATACTAAGCAACGCTAGTTGCTTTCGTACTGGAATTGTATTAGTGCCTGTCGTCAAAATTACTTTATAATTTTGATATGGGACAAAGCGTATTCGAAACAGGAACTAATAAAATTTATTGATCACGTATCATGTCTTATCTCTTTTTTATACAAGCTTACGTGGGTTAGAGGCTAACTTAATGTTCTACCATGATTGACTGGATCTCACAACTGTGTGTGTGTGTGTGTGTGTGTGTGTGTGTGTGTGTGTGTGTGTGTCTGTGCGCGCGCGCGTTTAGACAGACAGACAGATAGATATGGAAACTGAAAGAAGCACGCAGTGTACATACATACATACATATATACATACATCTACAAAACAATCCATTCACAAGGCTTTGATCGGCTCAAGGTAGTAGTAGAAGACACTCGCCCAAGGTGCTATACAGTGGACCTGTTGTTGGGAAGCGACTTTCTAACCACACAGCCATGCCTATGAAAGGAAATTTCAATCTAAAACATTAGAGTGGGAAAGCAGCAGTTACATATGTGGCTAACCATGTGAAATAAGTGTTTCATAATTTAAAGATGGATTCTGCTTAGTCTTTGAGTTGTTGTTTTATGTTATCATGTCTATCTCTTTTAAAGAGATATCTTTTAGCACGTCAGTACGACTTCTATCCATTGAAATATCTTAGACGTAATCTGGAGCCCAATCTTAGCCTCTCCCTCTCCCTCACACACAAAAACAGTTCCACAGGTGGTACATGTGCCTGTATGTCTATGCACATGTGTATGTATGTACGTTTTATGTGCATGCATACATATATGTATAAGTTTGTGTTTGTGTGTTTGAGTGTGTGTCTATGTTAAATTTAAAGACGTAATATTTAAAAATTATGGATAAGTTCATATATATGTAAGTTTGATAAACATACATTTAGACATGCTGCGTATATATGTTACTTTATATAATTATATATGTATACATACAAATACATATGTTTGTATGTGTATATATATGTATACGCATTATGTCTCTGTATATGTGTAAATAAATATACACACATACATACTCGCGCACACATATGCATATAGTTACGTACATACACACACAACAGATTGACATCAAAACAGCTGAGTGCATATATAAATATGCACCTAACCACGCATTCTTATGGACCTGTATATATATGTGTCTGTATGTATGTGTGTGTATATATATATATATATATATATATATATATATATACACACACACAAATGTCCTATACCCACGTATGTGTGTATATATGTATGTATGAACATACATACATACACACACACACACACACACACACACACACACACACAAACATATGCATGTATATCTTTATGTTAGTCATTAAATACAAACATCAGTTGCAGCATCCATGGTTCATTGCATAATCTAAACGGATATCGTTGCATGTAAAAGTTAAGTCTCTCCCAGCAACAGGTCTTTTGGTACATACTGTTAGGTTATCTTTCTCCTTCACAAGAAAACACAATAAATCAATGAATGCACATACACAATCATAGACACAGACACAGACACAGACACACCCATACATATACGACCATTAACACACTCACGCACACATTAAGGATGTACATATATATACATACATATATATGTGTGTGTGTGTGTGTTTGTAAATAAATATGTATATCCAGATGTATTTTTCAGCGGGTTATATGTCTACATCATCGTCGCCATCATTGCTGTCATCATCATCATCATCACCATCATCATCGTCATCATCATCATCATCAATTTTACATTCTCTTTCTACACTGTAGTGTGTTAGACGGTTAGACAAGTTCCGACAGTTAAAAAAGTTACGAGACAACAAACGAAAATTAAACCTTCATTAGCTGTCTCCCCACGGACTCAAGCAGTTTCGACACCTTGTGTGAGAAGTACTATCGTAGTGGCGTCAACAAACCATCTGCCATTTATGCAGTGGGAAAGCAGCACAGATCATATAAAGCTTATATTGGTGTTTTAGACCCAGAACAAATAAAAAAAAACAGGACCAGGCGGAAGTATGTTAAGAACTGTGACCAGTACAGAAATATTAAAACGGTTGTGCATACGATGTGATTAATGCATAAGCTTCTTTCAACGAAACAAAACGGAAACAAATTTCAATCTCGATGAAAATTAAAGAGGATAAAAACTGTCGAAGAATAAATGTTTGTTATCAATATATATATATATATATATATATATATATTCCTCTTTTCACTACTTTCTTCTTTTTTACATCTCGTTAAATGTCACCTTATAGAAGTGTGAATAAAATATAATTGTTGCTGTCATGATTGGGTTAACATGATGTCTTAGTCTCAGTAACTGACTTCGAGTTGCTTTAAGTTTGTAAGTTTGGTAAATTGGTAAATATAACTAATTGCGCGGGGTGAGAGTGTAGATGACTAAACTAACACAGTCATTTATTGGTATTTATTGGTCCAGAGATTTTGAATTTGGTGAAATTTGAACTGACAATGTTTAGAAATGTAATTAATAACTGTAATAAGTTTAGTTAGGCTTTCTTTCATTTCTACCACTCCACTCACTGTCATAAGATAAAGATAATATAACTGGCACTCCGTCGGTTACGACGACGAGGGTTCCAGTTGATCCGATGAACCGAACAGCCTGCTCATGAAATTAATGTGTAAGTGGCTGAGCACTCAACAAACACGTGTACCCTTATCTTAGTTCTCAAGGGAATTCGTCGTGACACAGAAAGTGACAAAGCTGGCTCTTTGAAATACAGGTACTATTAATTTTTGCCAGCTGAGTGGACTGGAGCAATGTGAAATAAAGTGACTTGTCTAAAGACACAAGGCACCGCTGAGTATCGAACTCAAAACCTTACAGTCGTGAGTCGACTGCCCTAACCACTAAGCCACGCGCCCTGATAGTTAATCGGTCATGAGTCATTGAGAGAATTAGTCATTGAAAAAGTCATTTAGGGACTTTAGGGATTAGAACTTGATGAAAGGATTATGAGTCAGAGGAAACGCCAGTCAATGACAGATTATGAATTGACGAGGGGATTACCAATTAATGTGGGGAAAATTTCTTCAAAACTGTTCACCCAGCTACAAATAGCAGCCAACATACTCGCATACCAGACTCTATCATATAAAAAGAAAGTAATATTGGAATATGTAAATCCTCTAGCATGTAAGGAAGAAGCTAAGTCATTTGAATCGACGATCGTGCATCAGTCCTACTGATATTATTTACCCTTAAATAAATGAAGAGTGAAGTCGAAGATATATATTTTGTTCGGCCTTTAAAGAGTAAATATGATCGCAGCTATTTATGTTATTGCTATTGTTGTATAACTCTGGGTCAGCCGTAATCGAGCAAGCCTATTATCAAAAGACATTCCACTCGTGGCGATGCCATCATATATTCTGTAGTGATGAATCGAATGTGTTCTTTTCTTTTTAAAAGAGTAGTGTGCGATTTGATGGAAGTTTGGTTGTTATTTTCATCAATTGAAACTACTATGTAAGAACTTCCTCGATCTAGAATTGATCATTTCGCTGTCTCCAATTTCATGAGCGCAACTTACGTTATCGACCTCAAAAGAATGAAAGGTCACGTTGACTCCAATTTTGCTTAGAAGTATAAAATTAATGCATGACATTTAGTCATGTGCTTTAATACTTCCACCACTTCACAGCCTTATCATAACAACATATAGCAGAGGTTCTCATACTGAATAACATTCCCTGTCCGCCCAAATATTAGTAAAAAGTCGCCCATCCTCCTATTAAAGAGATGAAAGAACAGTTTGCATCTTCATAATTCTTTCTACACCACGATGTTTGAATAGTTTAAAAGTTTGGAAACCACCTTAATGTCCATAAATATGTTTAAGTTTCCCCCTCCCTTTCAATCCTCTCTGGGCCTTCTAAGGGGTGCAAAGCCCCCAATGAAAAACACAACATAAAGGATTTTGTACATATTCACAAAAGATCATATATTTTGTGGTGGATAGGGGAACTGCGGTCTTTGAGTCCCTTCGGTGTGAAGAAGGAATATAAGAGAATGCCACTTATGTAATATAGTGAGATGAAAAATAACGGTAAACTGAGATCATCAGAGCAATTAGTTGACAACAACTCATTCAGAGAGTATTTAAAATAACAAAAATAATAAATTAACAAACGCTAACAAGATTAGCTGATTAAAATTTTTAGGACAATAATTCTTATATATATATATATATATATATATATATATATATATATATATATATATATATATATATATATATATATATATATATATATATATATATATATATATATATATATATATATATATATATATAAGTATTATTGTCCTAAAAATTTTAATCAGCTAATCTTGTTAGCGTCCGTTATTTTATTATTTTTATTATCTTAAACACTCCATGACTAAGTGTTTGTCAACTAATTGCTGAGATAATCTTAGCTGACCGTTATATATATATATATATATATATATATATATATATATATATATATATATATATATATATACATATATATATATATATATAAGCGCAAGAGTGGTGTATATGTGTGTGTGCGTACCTGTAAAACCACCTTCTATAATTACATTTTTAAAATGCATGAAATTACAATTTTTCTGTGTGTTTTGTAATTAATGAGACTCAATTAGATTAAACTTAAATGGTTTTTAAACGGTTGGTATAAACGAATAATTTAAACGCAACTTTTAAAAGGTGCTTATTTTACCGAACATAGAGAAATGAAATACTGGTTTCAGATTTTGGCACAAGGTCAGCAACTTCGGTGGCAGTGGGATAAACCAATTGTATCGACTCCATTGCTCAAATGGTACTTATTTTATCAACCCCAAAAGGATGAAAGGCAAAGTCGATTTCGGCGGAATTTGAACTCAGAGCATAAAGACGGACTAACTGCTGCTAAGCATTTCGTCCGGCATGCTAACGATTCTGCCAGCTCGCTGCTTTAGAAAGATGTAATTTTAAATGGGATACAGCTGGATTGTCATGAGAACAATAAGTTTTATTTCTATTGTGAGCGTAAGGGCTGAAATTTTGAGAGAGGGGGCAAGTTGATTACATCCACCCAATGCTCAACTGTTTCTTATTTTATCGTTCCAGAAAGGATGACCGTAAACACAGACCGTAAACCCGGAAAAAATGCTACTAAGTATTTTATTTTAGTATTTTATAATACTAAGTATTTTATTAAACGAGTCTGCCAGCTCGCTGCCTTTAATGATATTTGACATAGGCATAAGTAATTAAAAGTGGAGGGAGAAATATCATCCTACTTATATCGATACAGTACAAGACTGGTATTTATTCTTTCGGCGTTGTGAACTCAATACTACTGCAGATTTTTTTATCTAATGTTGCCTAGTCTCTTCCCAACGTCACAAGAACAGTAATGTTAAAATAATGCAAAGAAAGTAAGAAATACGTTAGCAATTGTGTCATTTCAAATTGGTGTATGTCTAGACAAAGGAAAATTAGGAAGAAGAGAAGCAAAAGAGAAAACAGACAAAAGTGTGCACATAAATGAGGTTGTGACATGAATATTGGCTCGTGGTTTCACAGGCGCTCAATTTTATTCTGTTTAGCGTTGTTGTTATTTAGCCCCAGAACAACCTTGAACAAGTAAATCTAGGATTAAAAGCGTTCAGTCATCAAGTATTTATGTTTATCAAACACAACATTGTCTAATGTGTCCTTTCTTGTATGCGATTTTCTTTCTCTTTCTCTTTCTCGGTAAAAAGAGACAGGAACCAGTGCAGTTTCGGCGTGTGGTGTCTCGACTGTAAGTGCATGAAGCATGGTTGGAGAGCGTTAGGAAAGAATGGAGGTTCTTATCAACTGCATAAGCGTGTTGTTCTTGACGGTAAGCAGATTATTGATGTTCAGAAGGAAGAGATTGGGGGTGTAAAATCAAAAGTCTGGGGCTCAGAAGAAATGGTTAAGTGTGGGACAGAAATTTAAGCAAATGAAACAGAATAGTTGGGAGGTAGCCTTTCTTGGGAACGCAAAATGCAGTAGCATGTTTCTAAAGATTAGATATATTATTGTTGAGACTGAGAAATTGATAAATCTGTGCAGCTGACATGGGTAACAGCCGGAGAGATAAAACCCTGCCACTGCGACCGCCAATACTGTGACCACCAGATCATTCGCGACACAAGCACTTATTCTGGCACTCAGATTCTTTATATCGCTGGCGGAGATACATTGCGGCTGTCTCTCGCGTCTGTGCATCCATCTTTGACAAGACCCGGGAAATGCCGAAATCACAAGATCTGCTAGCCTTGGCACAGGCGGTGGCGGAGATTATCTCTTCCCTAGCGATATAAACAAAAGTGATTTTTTGCACCGAAAACCGATATGGGATTTTCATTCATGATAACTACCGCAGTATTCTGAAGTAAATCCAGTGAAATTTAAATCCATACTGTTGATGACATCAGATAGACGAATACAGTGAGCGGACTTTAAACGGCATACTACAAGGTGTATATCCAAATTTAAAATTATTACTTATATGCATAGATATACGTGCGTGTGTGTCAGCATGTGTGTGTGTGCATGTGCATGCTTATCTTATGCGCTCTTTTAGAGCCTATCCAGGCTCATGGGCCCGGTTTTCCGGTTTCTATGGCGTATGTGTTCCCCCCAGCTGGACGGGATGCCAGTCCATCGCAGCGTTACACAAGAAACAGGAAGAAAAAGTGATAGAAAGTTGGGCGAAAGAGTAAAACAGGGGTCGCCACCGCCCCCTGCCGGAGCCTCGTGTAGCTTTAAGTGTCTTCGCTCAATAAACACACACAACGCCCAGTCTGGGAATCGAAACCGCGAGTCCGCAGCTCTAACCACTGGGCTATTGGGGCTCCACATGTGTGAGTGTTTATACACAAACATATTTATAGACACACAGACATACATATAATCACTTATATACATGTCTGTCTATCTGTGTGTGTGTGTGTGTGTGTGTGTGTGTGTGTGTGTGTGTGTGTGTGTGTGTGTGCGTGTATGTGTGTGTGTGTGTGTGTGTGTGTGTGTGTGTGTGTGTGTGTGTGTGTCGTAGACAAACTATTAAAAATGGTTTGACGACAGGAAATGACACAGACTGATTATAGCGGAGAGAAAAAAAAGTGACATGAAATTCTCATCCCTTTGAGTCTTCTTCGCACTTACACACCTTGGTTACTTGTTGCTGTTGCTGTGCTTGTTTGACGTTTTTACGTTTTCCTTTTTTTAAACTGTCTTTCACTTTAATTGCAAAGAACATTTTCGCCCACATACTAAGTACTGTCCTGAGATCATTACAGTTGTGACATCTAGCGTGTAAAACGGAAACTATGGAAGTTTATATTTATATGTTTATTTATTGCATATTTATTCATATATATATATATATATATATATATATATATATATATATATATATATATTATATATGCATTTATATCATATATATATGTATAAATGTATAAATATATACATATATAAATATATAGAGAGAGAAAGGAGAGAGCAATAGAGAGTAATATATGAAATAAATAATCATGTGTGTATGCACATATACATATATATATATATATATATATATATATATATATATATATATATATATATATATATATATATATATTATATACACATACGTGTATATGCGTATACATTAGACACGTCTACACACAGATAACAATTTATTTATTTATTTATTTGTCTCTGTATTTATATAAGCATATTTGTTTTTCGATTCGGTGATTCCGGTGGGGCGGTAAAAATCCGCACCCAAGATATTTCACTGTTTTTATAATAGTTTCGTAGGATGAAACATGAAACATATCTGGTGTTCGTTCTTGTGCTTGTTGATAAAATAGAATATATACATGCGTGTGCAGTTGTATATGCGTATGTGTGTATGTGTTCATATATATATATATATATATATATATATATATATATATAGATCTTTATATATAAACATATATATATATATATATATATATATATATATATATATATATATATATATACATATATGATTATACACACACACACACACGCATATACATATATATACACTCATATATGTGTGGGTATATACATATGTACTTGTGTGTGTGTGTGTGCGTTTGTGTGTGTGCGTTTGTGTGTGTGTTGTGTTAGTGAGTGTATATTCGTCATCGCATGACGTAAAATTTGTTTGGCTCCAAATTAGAATTTTTAATATCCCGACTACTAAATATGCTTTTACTCACTCAGTATCTATGAAGTGCATTGATGCATGTGTAACTGCACAGTGAAAAAGCTCGCTTCGAAAGCCAATTGTTTTCGTAGGCGATCCCACAGTGCAGAAATTTGCGCAAGTGTTTTCTCCAGTAGCTATGGGGTGACAAAGCTCTGTGATTAAAACTTGGTCGACTGAAGTTGTGTGAAAATCCGTCAAAATACCATTCTTGTGTTCCCTTCCTCTTAGCTTTGCTTTGCGAGCGACGAGCTGGCAGAATCGGTAGCACGCCGGGCGAAATCCGCGAAATCAGTGTAATCAACTTGCCCCTCCCACGAGCTTGCTGGACTTGTGCTAAAATTTGAAATGAATATTTGGTCGAATGTAGTTGAGTGAAAATCCGTCAAGATATCAGTTTTGAGTTCTCTTTTTGGCTTTGCTTAGCGAGCGAAAATTTGCGGAAGAGGATGACCACATCAGCTGCAGGCTTACTGATGCTCGACATGACCAATTCGGAACAAACCAGTACGACCGCAGATGCTTTTCCTCCTTTTTCCTTTGTCTGGAAGAATGATCCTGCGAGTGTCTTCAAAGGAACCTATTACTCGGAATATAGTGAGACACCAGGCTTCACAGACAATAGAAAGAACTGACCACTAGTGGTGTCAATGTGTTGTAGAAGTAGGCTTAATTTGTCCTTCGGTTTTAACACTATCACTTGACCATCATGTCCGTACATTGGTGTTTATTCAGTTGCAAGCATTTCGACCATGCCTTTCTTCCATCTATCACAGAGGCCGCGAAATTATCGTAAGTGCCGCATTCACTCTCTGGCTATGGATTTCAAAGTCTTGCGGTCGATATAATATACCAAATTTTTGAAAGCCCCACCATACCTATTGTTCAATCTCTGACACTAGTAATAGAATAAAAAGAACAGTAAAACAATATCGGAATTATTTAATGATTAAAATATTCCTTATTTTCTACACCAATGCACCAGACAATGAAATAATTCTATAAATTTTCAGAGCTATATCTCTGCTAAGACTTCGGCTAAGGTTATTCAGTATACCGGAATATCTTCGAAGTTGTATCCAGTTGATTTTCCCCAGCAGAAAAAAATATTTGTTATCGCCTACTGCTTTAAGTGACATTCATTAGCTATCTCTAGCAAACTGAGCGATCATTTATAGGCTCTCACAAAGCCTCGAATAGCTAGCTGTTGGTTCATATCATTAATATTGGTTTGGGTTCTTAACAAAGATAGCAATTTTCAAAGGTTTAGTCTATTATGATGTGAAAGTTCAATCTTCCTGCTGCAAATAGGAGGAGCACTAAAAACATCACCAGCATTCGATGCTATATATGAGTGGTTACGTTGGTACTAAACTTCGGTGAGAATGAAAAAGTACCGAGCAAAGAAATGCTACAAAAATGCCACCTCTACGAGTGACCCGAGTACCAGCTAGTGGAGATCTCTAACGACAGAGGAATAGAGTTTGAAACTGTGATGACCTTACTTTTCCAAAGAAGATTAGCATTACCAAGTAGAACAGGTGTTTATCGCAAAACAGTAGATGGAACTGAAAAAATGAGAATGTTATCGAAAGCAATGCAAAAGCAGGCATGATATTTTATAAACTGGCACGGGGTTTTCAAGCACGTATTCATAAAGTCATTTTCCCCCCTCTCTCTCTCTATATATATGTATATATATATATATATATATATGCTACTCAATATAGTCTCCATTACAAGCGATGTATTTACTCCATCGTTGAACGCAATACTTTTACAAGTCTGATCATCTTGTCAGAAACAGCAGGCATGCCTGCATCAAATCACGCTCTACCATCTTCAAAGAGATAGAATATAGGGATAAAGGTATTCGCTAGCGAAATTCTTTAGATCACAAGTTTACTCAATCAGGACTAGACTGATGTTAAACAACAACCTCTGAAGTTCTAAAATATCCCTGCTATTCCAATATGTTTCATATGATACTTAATGATTGTTGTTGCTGCTTAACCCCAGGTTAACTGTGTTCCAGCAGGGTAATAAAAACAATCATTGCCATCTCATTTAAACATACTTTATGTATGACGAGATAAAATATACAAGGCAGCTTGCTTGCAGAATCGTTAGCACGCTGGGCAAGATGCTAAGCAGCATTTGTTCGGTCTTTACGTGCTGAGTTCAAATTCCGCTGAGGTCGACTTTGCCTTTTATCCTTTTGGGGTCGATAAGTTAAGTACCGGTGAAGCACTAAGGTCACTGTAATCGATTAGTCCCCTCTCCAAAAGTTTCATACCTTGTACTTTAAGTAGAAACGATTATTATTAATAAGAAGGTGAACTGGCTGAGTCTTTAGCACTGCCTGTAAAATCAAAATGAAGGCTACAATCTAAAATAAATACTCAGCAACAACGGTATCAAAAAGTTTTAAATTCTTAATTTGGTGACGGAAGAAGTAAAAAAAGAAATCATTCAGCTTCCCCATTTTTTCTTCTTTGGGTGAGTTAGCAGAGTAAGTAAATTGAATTAGCATCAGACTGCACTTGGGATTGGGTTAGATCTTAAGGTGAAGTACGGTTATAAATGCATATGCACTTAACTACATGTCGCATAATGTCAAAATGCCTGGCATAGCCCTTAAACAACAACAGTAGTAGTAGTAGTAGTAGTAGTAGTAGTAGTAGTAGTAGTAGTAGTAGTTATGGCAGCAAGAGCAGCAGCGACTACAACCACAGTAACACTACTCCATGTCCATTATAATCAAGGATGAATATTGTAGGCCCTCAGCTGTAATGAGCATTTTGATCCAGCACATAGCCGCAGTCAAACGACTGAAACATGTAATGTGTGTGTGTGCGCGCGCCTGAAATCTTTGAAATATTTATGTAAAGCATCGCACTCCTTATATTTTCTACCCATTTGTAAAAATATTTTTAGAATATTTTTTTGCTATACTCAAGTCTGCCTCTTTCCTTTCCTTTGTCCCTCTTTTACCTTCCCCCTCTTTTACCTTCCTTCTCTCTCTTTATCTATCTATATATCTATCTATCTATCTGTCTGTCTGTCTTTCTCTCTCTAATACTCTCTTCCGTTTCTTCTGTTCCTCTGCCCTCCACTCCTCTCTTTCTCCTCCCGCTATCACGTGACCAGTAGCTATCTCTGTCATCTTCTATCCTTTGGCCACCAAGTTGGTCGGTCACGATTTTTTGTGCTCCTTCACTTTTTCCTTCACAATTTGTTTACTTCTTTCTTTGTTCTGTCCTTCTTGTGTCTCCAGTCCCTTAGGCCTTTTTCATTTCCTTTTGCGTTGTATATGTTTAATTATTATAATTATTTTAGTTTGTCCTGTTTGTTTCTGTCATTGTCCTGTACGTTTGTTAGATGTTCCCAGCCGTTCTTTTGCACTGGCGCCTGCAATGAAGGAGTAGTCTCAACGATAACGGCGCAAAACTATTATGGCACATTGGACGTTGACTGATTAGGAATCAAATAAGAATTTTCCGTGTTTTTGGTTTTGTCAAATTTTCCGTTTGTTAATGTTAAATTTTCCGGTTCTTATGTTTTTATAAAGACCCTTCATATGTATGTATGTATGTATGTATGTATGTATGTATGTATTTATTTATTATGATGCTGATAATGTGAAATAATTTTCTCTTTAATTTTTGGATGATCGGAATTAGTTCTCGAAGCTCGTATATAATACGTATAATACATAAATATTGGCTAAAAATCTATAGATTTATTGTATAGCAGAAACAAAACAACGTTAGCAGACTAGCGATTTAGTGATTGTGTTAACTGCTAATAATTTGTTATGTATGCAAATTGATCAATCCAGTTTACTGGAGTCCTCACTAATAGTGGCTTTAAAAAGCATTATCTTACTAGAAATGTGAATGGGTACTCAATCTCTGATGAAATCCAAACACAGGTCTGAAATTAGTCCGGCTGTATTAAAAAGAATAACGAAGTTCCTTGCTGTACATTCACAGTCAATTGACCAGAAACTGGAGTATTTGTGCCTGATGTAACAGTGTGAGTTACGATGTTTACGATTTTTAAATTCATTTTGAAATATATACACGTATACTATTTTGTCTAAAGTGTATTCTGGAGATTGCCAGTTTGCTGTTTGGTATAGATGATAAGTTCTATGAGCTTATTGCTAGCTGTGATACATACTGAGTTCTGTTTTATTAGTTTCTTTAATGACATAAAACAACGTATATTGCATCGAACTTATGAACTTACAAAATATTAAATTAAGCCTTACAAAATATTAAGCTAACATCACGTCGAGAAATCTCCTTATCAACATGAGACGACAAAGCTACAGAAAGCACTTGAAGCAACGAATGTAATATGTAAACTTACACTGTTGCATTTGACTTACAATTACGGCTTTCTCGCTGGTAGACTATTCTCAACAAAAAGCTATCTCAACTCATTGTATTGCAGTACACGAACTAAAATTAGTAAATATTCAGTTGATTGCCAAAAAATTCTATAGAATCCCACAATAAATAAATAAATAACTACGGAAGCTTTATTTATGGTAGAATAAAACCGCACACATATATTATATATTGCATATGAAATAAAACATGTTTACTCGGAGCTAACTGTCTTTAAACCCGTGTTGACGTTTTTATCAGCTATTAACAGTATTTCCACGATCATTTCCGATCTACTGCAAAAGGCGCTTACAACACGATATTACTGGCGTCTCTTCATTTTAATGCTGAGATAATAAAGGTCTTGAAACATTAATGAACTAATAGCTGTAAGAACGAAGGATTAAACATAAAGGACTAATGGGAAAACATAAAAAGCTCTTAGTATTTAATATTAACAAAATCAAACATAGTAGTGGTGTCTTTAATACATATCTGAAAGAAATGGTACTTCCTACCTACTTGTAAATACATGCGTGCACATACACATACAAATGTATGTATGAAAACATTCATACATACATACATACATACATACATACATACATACATACATACATACATACATACATACATACGTACGTAGTACGTACACACATACATACATATTCATATATACATTCAAACACATATATCCTATGAACATCATATCAACAGTTATCTACCCCTTATTACCTATCATTCTGTTTTTACCGTCGCATTCTTGCTAGTTTCTCCATCCACTGTTGAGCTCTTTTGTTACCGTTATACTCTTCTCTGCAGCTCAAAGGCACGTAGCTCTGAATGAATTAATAAATTAAAGACTGGCAAGTACTTACTAAATTTACGGGGAAAGATTTGTAACCGTAAGAGATTTGTTCACTCTTCAACACAATGGAAAAGGGGAGGCATGAGAGCAAAGATGTGCTTAGATAGAAGACATCTGTAAGTCTTGTCAAGGATATTGCAATGGTTTCCTAGTGTAGAGGTGACGATACACTACAGTTATGTTAAGTGTAGGGTAAAACGAGAACCGATTTAGTTTCATAAAGATATAATTTCTTTTGCGATGATGTTACCATGAATTTCTCTTTGTACGCTCTGTAAAGGAGTTAGAGTTACAAAGGGGATATCCCGCTGCAAAGGGGTTCAGCCTCCGGAAGTGGAAACATAGAAACATAATGTAATTGTCTAGCCTATGCCAGCATATATAGCGAACGTAACATTATATATATATATATATATATATATATATATATATATATATATATATATATATATACAGATACATTTCTTTTATTAGCCACACAGGGCTCAACGAAGATGGCCCGAAGGTCGTCTTAAACAGGCGGGTCAGGTATTCCTCGTCGACGCCCAGGTTCGCCCCGAGATCGTCGTCGTACCTTCCCTCCACTAATCCACTATAGAATGCGTTAGTTGTGATGCAGTCGCTCAAGGTTGACCCGGGTTGTTGGAGTTGCCGAAGAGCAGCGCGACACTGGCGGTGCCATTCGCCATTCCTCGGCCTCTTCTTGATCCATGACTGCAGTTCGGTCATGGAGACGAGCTGCGGGAAAGCGCGCCGCACAAACGGTGACCACACCTGTTCACCGCTGTCTACGTAGAGCCGGAGATGTCGCAGTCTCAGCGCGTGTCTGCGCATCATCAACCACGGCATGCCCAGTCCTCCTTTTAACGGGTGTTGGCAGCAAACGGATCGCCTAACCATCGGAACGCTTCCTTTCCATAAGAAGCGGAAGAGGATGCGCTCCAGTTTGGTGATGGTAGGGTCGGGACAAGGAACGACGGTCAGACGGTAGTAGATGACGGACGCGATGTACGTGTTCGCCACCTCCGCCCGACCTTTCAGGGAAAGCTTCCTCTCGGCCCATTGCCGGGCTAGAGTGGCCACCCTTCTCGTTATCTCGTCCCAGTTCTTCTCCGTTTGGAGGTCTGGACCAAACCAGACCCCGAGCATCTCAACCGGACCGTCAGTCCAACGTCCCACGACGGAGGCGCTACTTGACGGCATGGGGTTGCTTCTCCAGGTGCCGAGCCGCAAGCCCACTGACTTATCCCGGTTGATTTTCGCTCCCGTTACCGCTTCGTAGTCTCTCAGTGTCTCGCCGACAAGCTCGATGTGCTTTTGGCTAGACACTATGACGGTGATGTCGTCCGCGTATGCCGACACGCTCGTCCCGCATCCCAACTCTCGCGGGATGCCCCTCAGCGTCGCCAGCTTCCGCAGTAGTGGCTCGAGAGTCAACACGTACAGAAGCGACGAGAGGGGGCATCCCTGACGGACCGAACGTGCAATGTCGAAGGGTCTTGATAGATGCCCATTGACGCGAACTACCGAACGGATGCCTCTGTACAAGGCAGCCATCCAGCCGCGGAAAATGGGACCGAAGCCGGCTGCTATGAGGACAGCCTCCAAGTATTGATGGTCTACCCTATCGAAAGCTTTCGATTGGTCTAAATTGATCAGGGCCCCACCCATGCCAGGTTCCTTAACTACCCTCTCTATGATGTAGCGCATCAGATGGAGGTTGTCATGGATGCTCCTGCCCGGCACCGCGCACGTTTGCGCCTTGCCGATCAGTTTCTCGATGACAAGCGCCAACCGCTTGGCTAACACCTTGGCCAAAATTTTCAAGTCTGCATTGAGCAGAGTGATGGGCCTAAAGTTATCTATGACGTCCCCCTTGTTTGGATCTTTCTTCAGCAACGTTACGGCTCCTCGACTCACAAAACCGGGAATGCTCCCGTTTTGCTGCCAGTTGCAGTACACCGCCACCAAGACGTCTCCAAACAAGTCTGGCTTACAGTTGTAAAGCTCGTAGGGCAGACCATCCAAACCCGGAGATTTGTCCCTCGAGCATCCCGCCATCGCGTCCCTCACTTCCGCCGCCGTGATGGCACCTTCGCAGCACTCCGCCTCTCTTGCCGAGAGTCGTGGCAGGCTGTGCAGGTAGGCACTGAAGTCCACCCTGCGTTCTCGCTCATATACAGATAGATAGATAGATAGATAGATAGATAGATAGATAGATAGATAGATAGATAGATAGATAGATGTAGACACACACACACATACAGGTGTATTAAATACCATACCACTTAAATTCTTAATTTATTAAAATTATCTCCGCCTCAAGAAGTATTAGAATTACCATTTAGTGATTGAGAAGGGGAGATGATGTTAAGTATTAAGAATTCTCCAAAGTGGTCATGGCATTAAGGAATAGGTCAGGTTTATTGTCTGGACATAATTGGCCAGCATCATCTCATCATCAGTAGCAAGAGACTTAGACTTGTACAAAAAAGTAAGACACATTTATGGGCACAAATATGTGTGCACGTATGTTTGTATGTACGAGTGTATATATGTTAGTGTGTGTGTATGTATGTATGTATGTATGTATAGTATCACAATGTTCTATTGTGTATTATTTTACTATTATATCTTTTTTTGCTTCATTTCTATTTAACATTGTTGATGTTATTACTTTTACTGCTATTCTTGTTGTGTTATAAATCTATAACTTCAATAGTATTAAGTTAATACCTTGTAACAAATTCGAAACCAAATCGGCAAGATACCAAGTTTAAAAGCATAGCTTAGTAACAGCTGTTCCAAGTGATCGGCTAAGTATTTAACCAATCAGCATCGGGACATCACGTGATGCAACTTTTTGAACGTCTCCTAACAAGTCCTATAAATAAGCATGCTTTGGGGCGCCAAATTTCAATTTGTGGAGTATCGCCGCTAGGCAAACCACGTTCTCATTTTGCTGTATTTAACAGTCGTTCTAATGACTCCTTACTCAACCGAGTAGACAGCAGCTGCAGTTTTGCAGTCATGAGCCCAGCATGATATTTTCTCCTGTCGTGACAGCTTATTTACAGAGCCTACATAACCAAATATTTTTGATAACTACAGAATTGTCCTTCTAGTGTGTAAACTTTACTGTTTCATTTTTAATTTAAGACCAACATGGAAAATATTAAGTGCGACAAATAAAATTCTGTTAATCATTCACGAGTTTTGAGCATTCATTATACGCAGCCAGAACCTAACTCAACTATCGGCAAATCATTTACACGATGATATGGAATTACCACCTCATTACAATCTTATTTTGCCTCTTTCTGGTTTTCAATATTATCTAAAGATTGTAATTGGTGAGTTGTTGCGATGACATATAATTCTCATTAGTTTTATTGGAGCAATGGTATACATTCAGACACCAATACACATCAAATACGGACATCACTATTCACAGATGTAGCCCACGTTAAAAACTACTCACACACTTTCACACACGATCGTGCGAGCATAGTTATAACGCATTCATACATACATACATACATACATACACACACACACACACACACACACACACACACACACACACACACATATATATATATATATATATATATATATATATATATATATATATATATATATATATATATACACACATACGTATATACATACACATGCATATACATAAATATATATACATACGTACATATGTACATACATACATACATACATACATACATAGATTCCACGTACACAGAAGCATGCTACACCCATAACGACTAACTATTCATAATTGAAGTTATTGAAGCACATGTTGAACTGACGGGACATACACACACAGAAACATACAAACACACATACATAGAAACATTCACACACACACACGCACACATTTATACTAACACACACTGAGTTGCTGAGATCTGGAAATAAGATGACCTCACTCACCCCGAAGAAAGAAAATGCATTTATATTGAAACTTCATGTATATGGACATACACCCAGTTACACGCAGATTCCAGTTTGTGTCTGGAAGCACGCACGCGCGCACACACACAAATGCATACATACAGACAAGAAAAAGTATGTACCGTCACAGAGGTCAGCTATCCTGCTAATGTGAATATCTCTTTGAAAATCAAAGAGAAAGAAGATAACTATGGACAACTGCTTCAAAACCTTCTATTTCTTCAACCGGATTACAAATTTACATTTACACCAAATAATAATTGGAGCAGTTGGTTTTGTAAGTACATTTATAACTGACATAATGTCTAGGCAACAATCTGGTTAAGATACGGTTTTCAGAAAAGAAATCAACCAACCGACTCGTAAATTACAAATACAATTTGTAAGCGGAACAGTAAAGCTATGAAAAACTTTTCTCAGATTTAAAATGTGACATGGTTTTCGTTATCTACATTCCAAAGATGGAGCTTTGTATCTTTGTTGGAAGCCAGCTCTTTCAGAGGAAGAATTTCAATGAAGATACACTCACACACACACACATAAAAAGTAAATTATAAAAAAAAGCAGCTCAACGCAAGTATGACGTGTATAGCATTAGTTTTACGCTTGAGAAGTTGAAAGAGTCAACGTTGGTTTCTCATGAACAGAAACATAAACATAGGTAGAGATATAGAAAGGAATTGAGAGCGTGTAGAAAAAAGTACAAAACTACAATATTATGAAAATTTAATTTTACAACACTAATTTTATGAAATTAATTTTTATGACACTATAAGACACTGGTAAAAGGTGATGTGTTATGACTAGGGAGGAATGACGATCTATGGAGAGAATTCTGAAGAAAGAGCGTGTGTTGTGTACATGCAAACGTCTGTGTGTGTCTACAAGCGAGCGTAAGAGGCACTCGTGTAACGTATGTTGTTAGGGACTCTATGTATGAGTATAGATATTTGCAAGAATAAATTTGATTACGTTGGTTTGTGGGGATGTGGGAGTATGTCGTTTTGTATGCAATTGTTAAGAGGGTGTTTGTTACCAAGTTAATGTAGACCGATGCGTGCGCATTGGGTGCGTATGACTAAAGATGTAGAATTGTTGTAAGTTGACGTCTGTGTTAAACGGTGAAATGTGTGTGCATTGCATAAGGTAGGATGGGTTTTGTCTTTCTCGGGCATGCATTAGTGAAATAAAGACCGAAAGACAAAGGAAATCGAGATACTGAAACTTCAATAAGAAGAAAAAAATACCTAAAATCGCTTGAAAAGATAAGATTCCAAGAGAGAGAGATCAAATATCATAGAAATTAAAGTAAAAACGTAGAAAGTGATGCACGTATCTCACTGTGAAGATAGAGGATGGCCAACTATATGCATACATACATACACACACACTCGTATTTGTGTGTGTGTGTGTGTGTGTGTGTGTGTGTGTGTGTGTGTGTGTGTGTGTGTGTGTGTGTGTGTGTGTGTGTGTGTGTGTGTGTGTATTTATGTATGTGTACATATATTTATTTATTTTAAATTGATAGGGTGTAATGTAAGAGATATTTAGTTGCATAGTCTTGAGCGACTAAGCAATGACTCTCTCTTTGCTTTCTAAGAATTTTGTTGAAAGTTAAGTCGTCATAATATTCATCCGCTTTCAATATATTGAATACCATAGGTTGTTTTTATGCTCTCCGAAAACATTCATTATCTTGATTTCCATCCACGTAATTCTTGGCTTCTCCCTTCCTATTTTCTCATTTATTTCACCTTGACTCTCTACTCCAACTTTTTTTTTTGTAGTCATATTTTAGTTTATTCTGATAATATGAATGTGCAAGCTTGGGTGTATATATGTGTACGCACGCATCCGTGTACATATATACATACACACACACGTGTGTGTGTGAGTGTGTGTGTGTGTGTGTGTGTGTGTGTATGTGTATGTGTCTATACATGCACACTCACATACACGTGTGTGTGTGTTTGTGTGTGCCTATACACACATACAGAAGTATGCCAATAGAAAGAGAAAAAAATTCAACGGATATATATGTATACACACATATATATTCATGTGTGTGTGTGTGTGTGTGTATGGTCCAAAAATAAACAAAAAAAAAACAGTTAGGTGAAAGAAAAATAAACAAGGAAAAACGGGAGATGTGTTTGACGTTTCGAGCCTATTTTCTTCTATAGAAATGAATGGGGAGTAAAAACGTGACTGAATTAACGGTGCTACATGGTGAATTGAGAGGATAACGGGTGCGTGTGCATATGTGTGTGTGAGCGAGCGCGATCGGTGTGTTTTTGAGCCAGCGAACATATGTGTGTGGGTATAAAGATTATGTGAGTGTGTTTATGTGTATGCATGGGAACATGCGTATGTAAATTTATATATGTGACCGAATGTACGTATCTATATTTTTCAGCCGATGTGTTTGTAAGGGGCTCTTGGATAAAGTGTGTGTATATGAATTTAATATGTGAGTGCATATTCTGTACGTATGCGCATGTAATTGGTGTAAGGGCCCTTGTATCTGAGTGTGAGGCTATTTGATGTATGTGTGTGCTGTAGAGGACTGTATGCGGGTCAACCTGGATGGATGTCTCGCGTGGAATAGGGGTGACAAAGAAACTAAGTGGTGTTGGGAGGTGTAGGTGCTTGGTTATATACATGTTACTGTACGTGTGGGGAAGAAAGTAAGGAGTGTGGGTGCTAGTGTGTGTGTATAAGTGTGTGGGGGTGGGGGTGCGTGTGTGTGTTTGTGCTGGTGTATTTTATGCGCATGCTGTATGGGCATAATGGTGTCGGTAGCTTGGGTAATGAACAAATGGTGTAGAGAAAGGCAAGGCAGTAGAATATGAAAGATGTGTGGTGTGTGTAAACGTTTGTGGAGGTGGGTTTAGATGAATAGGAGTGAAGAATTGAGACCATGAGGGACTGTAGAACGAAGAGACAAAATAACTTCCAGTTGACGATAGAGGAAGGAGGCCGGATGGCCTCTGTACAAAGCCACACCGAACACAGCCAGATGCTCCAAGGAACGTCCGGCGAGCGGAAGTGACATGACACCGCGGTGTATAATCATACACAGAAACACACAGAAACAATGTATATAATCATATCTGTTTATATGAACGTATTTACTCGAGTGTATACCTCTGCAGGTATGAATGACATAAATACATAATATGCGAAGGGAATTAATAACGCATATTGATGTTTGTATATAGGTTTATTATACTTCTACTTTCCACTCCTTCTCTTCTGTCAATGATCATATTGTCCTCCTGAGTTACTTCTTTTACAGGCCCACGACATCGATTACACCTCCACACTTGAACATTCAATACTTCATATATTCGGATACTTAAATATTAACACACATGCACCCGCATAAGAACATACATATAATTAAGTGAATACCCAAATGCAAATATAGAAATACCAATATATGTCCAATCGAAGACAACTACCTAGTAAAATATATATTATATACTGAGACACCGTTAACATCAATTCTTCCCACTCTTACATAGGTTTAATGGCAAATCGATTCAAAATAAGATTTAAGCACCACATAGATTCATTCTGGCACCCAAGTAGAAATATGTTACTTCAATATCGTTGCACTTCTAGTTTTTGAAAGAAACCAATCCACCCTACAATTTTACTAAGTCCTCCGCCAAGTCATATTTAAGTAGCTATATCAGCTCTACTTTTACAGAACCCTATAAAGTCCTCTTCTCCAAACTTAAACCATTTTATTATTTTTGTTTCTTCGTGTCGACATAGGACTTTTAGAGTTCTGAAACATTGTAAACCTTTCATATTCTCTAACAAAACTCATTCCTACCACATCGCATCCAATACACTCAACCACAAGTAAGACCCATGCGTATAGATGCTACTCCTAGATCAAAAATTTGAAGTCTAACGAACGTAAGACTGGTCAGTCTTGAAAATCTGCCAATAAGTCGACATCAGTATTACCGATTCAATTCAGCTTAGCTACTTAAATTTTTTTAGTTAATTTTTAGTTTTTGCTCATAGATATCGCCTTAACTTCACACACGTAGGAACACATGCATATGTGCACATAAACACACACATAAATATGCATGGGATTTATGTTATTTTATTAACATACAGCAATTGGTAATCATTTATATAGCAAATCAAAATAAAAGAATAAGCGACACAGCCGCCACTTATGTTGTTATACACCAGTTTTGATATTAACCCACCGTCGCTACTGCCAGTATTTCCTGTTAATACTTTCATACGTCAGCATTAATTCAGCCAATGATGAGCCTTTTTCAGACACACACGCACAAAAGTGTTTGGGAAGCTTCCGGTGGTTGGTGTAGTTCACTATGTGTGTATGTATATTTGCACATTATCATTTGCATGTATATATATGTATATATGTATATATGTGTGTATGTGTGTGTGTATGCATGTGTATATATATATATATTTATATATATATATATATATATATATATATATATATATATATATATATATATATATATATATATATATATATATATGCACACGCATACACATGGATGTGTGTTCCCCACTCACATAAACACATGTTAAATCAATAAATGAAAATATATTTAGTTATTAACGTGACATTAAACGCTGTCTCATGCATATATAGATTTATTTACATGTATATATAGATATATACTATGTGTGTATAATCCCATACATACACACACACACACACACACACATATATATATATATATAAGTGTGTGTGTGTACAATTGTGTGTATATGTGTATGCTCAATAATTATATATTTTGATTTAGACAGGATGTCTACTACATTTAAGAAGGACAGGTACCTTTCACTCAGGTTCATATATGTACCACACTCTCTTACCTATGTACCACAGTTCACCGACTGACAAATTAGCAACAACAATATCACTGTTTTGCTTATTTTCACTGCTGAATTTATTTATCTCTTTCACTGAATAAGGAAGGTTACTTGTTAGGTTTGTGTCTGGTGACAGTAGACTACCAACAACTGATATATATATAAGGAGGAAATGACGCACAAAGCACTTGCAAGATCGTGTGAAACACTTAATGCCCTGATAAAGATATTTTTCCTGCAGTGTGATCTCGAACAAAATTATCCGATGTGCTTGGCCAGTTTTATAGACGGTAAATTGAAGAATGGTTGAAATTTCTCGGTGGTCGCGTCGATCGGTTTGCATCCCATGACAAAGAGGTTAAATGAATACATTTTAAGGGATCATTCATTTATACTGTGTTAATAAATGGTGTAGTGAGGATCAAAATCTCACTTTGATTCAGTTGTTCAGCAATTTTCTTTTTACCAGACAAGACATTTTTTCTTTCACTGTAAGTTGTTGTTGCTGTTAATTAATTCTAAGTCGACTTCGTCCAGCAGATCTATGATGAAGAGCATTCCAACCGTCATTTTTCATTCAGATGTGGTTCTGTAGTTAAGAAGGCCACTTTTTATTATAAGGATTCGGTTTCGATTTCACTATGTGGTATCATGAGCAGGTATCCTGTTCTATAGCATTTTGCTAACCCAGGAATGTATCGTGACGGAAGCATTACAGGCGGAAATGTCCGTCGAATGGACCGTTCGATTTAGAAGATACTAGATTAAGTTCACCATCAAGTTTAACAGCCTCGCAAGGCCGTGAGGTACCTTCAACGGTAACTACTCTCCTGCAAACATTTCAGCAAAGTTTCCGTTCAAAAAATTATTTTTTCTTGTCCTCCTACAAGTCTCAGATTCTATCCCTAATTTAGGCTTCTTGTTAAAAACAATGGTAGTGTTTGAAAGGGCGTCTATTGTGTCAAACGTTATCCAATGTTATTCTCTTCTTGATTTCTATTAGAAACAATATTTCGTGTTTGACATTAGCTTGCGGTATTAAGTTATTGTTATTATATTGTGAATTCAAACCCCGCTGTGTTTGATTTTGTCATTTATTCTTCCGTAGCCAGTAAAGAAAATACATGTAATATACTTGAGTAAGATCTAATCTCATATAATACTTGAACATCGTCCAATGTTAAGACAAAAGAACAATGATAAAAACAATTCCAGTTATTTTCAAAAGAGTTTTTATAGGGTAGTTTGACTTGCCAGAAATAGTAGTTATGTTCACTTAATCACATCTTACATACATCACTGTTTAATTTTAATATCTACTTTCCTATACTTGTTTAGGTTAGACGAAATTTAGATCAAATTTTCTACAGCTGGATGCTGATACTGATATCAGCTTCTCTCCTTTTCCAAGCAAGGTAATATTTTCATCAGTCCTTTAAACACGAAAGCCATAAGCGTCGGGAATTTTTTTTTACCATGGACAATTACAAATGAATGGCAACTTTTGGATAAGGGTAACATTCGCTTATAATTATTGCGAGGAGCTAAGACAAACACATATATATAGTTTCCTTCAAGCAAATAACTGCCGAGGTGTCAAGGTGCCTCCCCCCCCCACACACACACACACATGTTAACACATTTTCCTTTAATTTGTTATAATTTATACAAAATCGGAATTGCTTGCTTCGGTACTCCTGAGATACCTGAACGTACACTGAAGCAGGCAAATAATTAAGCAAACAAACAATGTAAAATAAGTGGCATCTAATATTCTTATCTTAAATGGGTGGTCAATGAATGTTTAATGTATGATAAAACTGTTACTTACAGGTGACCGCTAAACTCTGGCGACTTTTTACAGTAAACGGTAATATCTTTCTGAAAACAGAAAAAAGGAATTTTTATTGTGATGTTGGTGAAAAAAGAATTTGTAACGGTTTGATATGTGAAATATTTTTAAAATGGAAAACGCTTTCAGTTTCATAAACAGAACAAATCCTAAACGGATCTTCTAGAGTGCTTACATCTTGTGGGAAGGGGACGTTATCTAAATATTTTGGTCTTTTTGGTTTTCGGTATATAGATTTTCAAAAAGACATTTATGGTGGGGTAGGAACTTTTCAATGCAGTTTAATAAAAGCCTTTCCCTGCTATATAGAAAATCGGTATACTGTTTTGTCTTTTTTTTCTCTTTTCTTTTTTAACAGAGAAACTTGAAAGCTTCTGAGACACGATACGAAATTCGGTGAAACTTTGCCGGCAGTATTTGCGGGTTACAGAGGAAGATATCATAGCATGTAAACACACCCGCCAACCTCCCACCTTTGCTTTCTGAGCCGGAGTAATGCTCCAGGTCCGAATACACTGACTACTCTACTCATCCACTTGGCCTAATAGAAATAGCAGCCAAATCTCCCTAAATTAAATCTTACTGTTGTAGAAACAAATATTGCAATATTTCAGCCCTAAATATTCTATATCTAAAAAAAAAATATTACCATATCTGTGAACGTCTCTTCAATCACCTTCTTTATCAAGAACTTATGAAAGTTTAAAGTTCTGCTCAATTTCAGCTATACATATACTATAATGCCCCATCTTGTTATTTATAGTAAGTATACATTAATAAGAATATATAATTCCTTGAATTGTTCATATTTGAGCTATTTAGATGTTATCGTGTCTCAACTTACCAATGATAATAAACAAAAAATTACTGCTCGTACAGATCTATATTAGCAGACATTTAAGCCATAGAAATACGAAAGTGTCCCAAATTATTACCGTGTCTGAAATTTTCAATAACACTGTGTAACACGTTCTTTGTCCTTGGGTAGCAACTGTTATTTTCTATCTACTTAAATCTAGAAGTATGAAAAATGGTTAATATTTCCTTCAAACTTCGCTTTTATTGTTTCTATTCAAACCCCAAAACTCCCTCTCAACACATGGCTATGATGCTACCACCCTTCTGCTCGCGATAAGAGATGCACATATTGTCAGCCACTAAGGGACGGGCTCAAGTGCTTAAGGTCAAGCAAATCTGTGTTATTGAGGAGAATATTTGCTATAACGATATATCTGCTTCAGCAATTCAGCACTGAGTCTGTCTGAAATGTAATGGAAAATATGTCAGTTTCAAAACATTGATGTCCAGTCACAAAAGCAAAGTTCGAAAGGAATAGTAGCCATTTCCTTTGACTTCTAAATAGTAACAAAGAGAAAATACCACTTACTGACCAAAGACAAAAAGCAAAATTTGTTACACAGAGTAATAAACAAAACATTACTGTTCGTACTGGTCTAGCAGACATGTAAGCCGTAGAAATATTAAAGTGTCCCCAATTATTATTGATGACAAACAGTACAATTTATATAAATCTTGTCCTACATCTACACCTTGAACAATTATTTTTATCAGACATTCTGTAGGAACCAACAATGGTACTTCTACTCGGTTAAGTTGACTTCTCGATATAGCAGTACAATCTGCCTCAAATACCACTCTACATCAGTTACGGCAATCCAAGACAGATATCTCCCTCGGCGGGCGATGCATTCCCACCGTTTGGATCGGCTATGGGCAATATTCCGCCTCTTCAGTCTTAACGAAAGACAAAGATTAGAAAAAAAGAAATAGAAACAGACTTCCTCGAATAGATTACCATATGGTTATTAGTTCTTTTCGTTGAATCAATTAGCACGTTACAAGTAAAATATTCGGCGAATTCATCATCATCATCATCATCACCATCATCATCACCACCACCACCACCACTACCATGGTTGTTGTTATTGTTGCTGTTGCTACTGGGGTGGCAGCGGCGATGGTTATTTTCCTGATTGTTATTATTATGATTGGATAGATTACCAGATGTTTTATTCTTGCTTACCAATTCCATCTATTTATTACCAAAATAACTATTTAACACTCAAAAAACACTTCTGATTTTTGTTTTTTCTAGGACACAATTTATCGCTGTTTAATTTTCTTCCTTATATTTCCTTTACAAAAAAAAAGAAGAAAAAGAAAAAGACAACAAAAATCCTTCAACACGGGAACAAATAAGACAATTATATCCCGAGAAGCTTTTTTTGTAAAGGCGGAGATTTGCACGAACAGTAGGAATACATCGCAGTCGAAGAATATATATACCTGGCAATAGATGGGTACTAATGGCGTGGTGAATTCAGTGTGCAACAGGATGTTATAGGCAGTGCCGTCGTAAGACATGGGCACACTGCACATTTACTCGGAGACCTTACACGTCTAGGGAGTCAATACTGATCTGTGTTTGTGACTTGCTGTTTTTTTAAATATATACATATACACACACACACACACACACACACACACACACACACACGAATATATATATATATATATATATATATATATATATATATATATATATATATATATATATATATATATATATATATATATATAGTGGGTTGTACCCCCAACCCCTAACTCTCTCACGTTATATATATATATATATATATATATTACAGAGCCTAGTTCTTTGATTTGCCCAAACGCCTAAAGTGCTGTTAAGGTGACCTGGTTGTAGCACCAGCAGTCATGGGTAGTCAGGTATCGCGCTCTTGTTACTTCAGCCATATCGGTTAGAACGGGTAGGCCTTTGACTGCCTAAAGTGATATCAAAGCATTTTGACTGCTATTGTTATGCTAACAGGTCAAGCAACCGTGTAGAATCTTTCTCGATTGATGCGTTTGCGTTAATTGCCATTGCGAATTACAATATCTAAACCTTGCTATTTGTTTACAATTTGATAATGGAGCTGTGTTTGTTGCTGCTGTGTGCGTGTGTGTATGGGATTATAAACTAATAGGTGTAGGTAATGGAGAAGCGTACTGCATACATGGTACGAATTACGAATCTACCTTCATTCGCTACCTTTATCAATTTACGATAGCATAATTGGCAATCTTCGATACTAAACCGTGAGTTGAATAGTTACAATCATCTTATCGAAATTTCCATCACTTTCGAAATAGGACGAAGATGTATAACATACGTTGGTTAATAAACTTAGGCAAACAATTTCTTCGTACGTTTATTGTTCATATACTCATCATGTTAAGAAATGACGGCAAGAGAGAATTCTGAAAAGTTACTGGAGGTGCGTTTGGCAAAGGGCCAAAAGGATAAGCAGAATAGCTTGAGAGCTGGATGGTGCACGAAATCATACGTCGCGGTTCAGAGAGTGGTCTTGCAGGTGTTGCAATGCTGAGTAAGTACCACCCAGTATTTGTGAATGGTTGAGTTACCCTGAGCATTATAGGTTCTATCGAAGGTTCATCCGCTTTATGTCATCTATACAAGCCGTGTACATGCTTGATGCTTGATGTACCAACGTTTTTCTGATCGCACTATTCTATTGTATGTATGTATGTATGCATGCATTTATGTATGCATGTATGTATGTATGTATGTATGTATGTATGTATGCATGCATGTGCGTGAGTGTGTGTACAAATGTATGGATATATATATATATATATATATATATATATATATATATATATATATATATACATATATATATATATATACATATATATATATATATATATATATATATAGAGAGAGAGAGAGAGAGAGAGAGAGAGAGAGAGAGAGAGAGAGAGGGAGAGAGAGAGAGAGAAATATATATAGAGAGAGATAGAAACAAACAGACAGACAGTCAAATAGATAGACAGATAGATGAAAGAAATTCTTATTAATATGGAATGTAACCATGATGTCAAATGTTAATAATTTTAACAGTAACTTCGAAGGCTCGCTGACAATTGGGCGACACCAGACTTGCGACCACCAGCAGCCTGACGACGTAAGTTACCAGTGACACTGCCAAGTTACTGTCAACAAATTCATAATAATAATAATAATAATAATAATAATAATAATAATAATAATAACAACAACAGCAACAACAACAATAATAATAATAATAGCAACATACCCACGCGCGCGCGCGCGTGGGTATTTGTATATGTGTATCAGAAACGCGTAAAGGATTTTAATTCTGCTCAGACTGTGGCTAGCGACACAAGATAATAAGCTTCTAATGGAGAACAGAATGTGTTTATTTGTTTTTAAAGCAAGATTAATATGTTTACATAGTATCGTACGAGAACAATTGAACCACGTAATTTCGGTGCAATGTTCCACGCATGCAACAAACATCTGTACAAAATGCCATGGAAAAATGATATCATATTAGCATTAAAAAGGGTCCAACAGAGACATTTTTTTTCTTTTTTACTTGCATTCATATGCAAATTTATTCATATTGGTTACTATATATATATATAATTCACGTAAAATACCACACACATATACATATATATATATATATATATATATATATATATATATACATACCTGTGTATACATGCACACACACATATATACATTCACACGCACACATGTATATACGAATATATATATATATATATATATATATATATAGATAGATAGATAGATAGATAGATAGATAGATAGATAGATAGATAGATAGATATACGCCAATATATGCACAAATACATAAATATATATATATATATATATATATATATATATATATATATATATAGAGAGAGAGAGAGAGAGAGAGAGAGAGAGAGAGAGAGAGAGAGAGGCGTGCACATATACACATGATTACATATATTAAGTATATGAATATACATAGCGTATGAGTATTTCTTGGAGCGTTGAAATATTTTTTTTTTTTATTCTGACGAGTACGGCTTAGTTTTGGCATGCAGTCTTAACTATATTTAAAGTTGTACCTTCAGCGGGAAAATTTCTCAGTGATATTGAAACTTAACATCTGGAGAGTGCCAGAACGGTAATCAAGTGCTGCTCACATTGAAGTAGGTGGCAGCGCAATTGATGTATAATTTCTTTTTTCTTTTTTTTTTTTTTGTCTTTTCTTTTATGCTGCTCATCTGTGGGCTCCTGCCTCCGAGAAAACTGACTAAAGTATAGTTGTAAGCATGAACATTAGTAAGGTTCTCAACAGTGTCAGGCACTCAAAGCTACAATAAAAACGATCTAAATATATGTTATATTACTCTCATCTGTATCGGTAGCTTTCTATAAGATAGTGTTATTGAAGCATGCTTCTACAAAGCGCTGACAGGAATGCTTCAAGTCTCAATTTTGTTTCCGTTTTGTTCTTTCTATACTTGCCAACACGACGAAAAGTACCCACTCACATAAAGAGGATATAGATATTAATTCTTTCAGACTTCTCAATCACGCTTCATCCGCTCGCAACCCAGAAATCACACACCATATCTGTACTAATCCCAGGAAGAGAAGCATTGAAGCAATCCTCTAATGAAGATATGACGATCTTGTCACTCTCAACTGAGAAAAATACATCAACCACACTATTTCCCCTTAAATATGGACAGCACTTAATTACAAGCTTAACAGCCTCTCCGAATGTTAATTTTCCACTATCACAAAGAAATTCTCCAGGTGAAAATATATCAAAAGTTTTCTTCACATTTGATATTATATATATGTATATATATAATGTGCGCAAATTGGTAGGTTGGGAGGCGACTGGTTTGGAGGAAATTTTCCAGTTCTGTGCACTGTAGAAATGAATGAAAAGCGTGCAGTATAGGCAGACAATTTCTTCGTACGGTTATTGTTCATATACTCATCATGTTAAGAAATGACGGCGAGAGAATTCTGAAAAGTTAGTGGAGGTGCGTTTGACAAAGGGCCAAAAGGACAAGCAGAATAGCTTGAGAGCTGGATGGTGCACGAAATCATACGTTGCGGTTCAGAGAGTGATCTTGCAGGTGTTGCAATGCTGAGTAAGTACCACATAGTATTTGTGAATGGTTGAGTTACCCTGAGCATTATAGGTCCTATATATTGCCTGAAAGAACTGCAGTGCAGCTCTGACTGAACCACTTGAGGAACTTCTACCACTTAGTCTTCGTTGCGACATACTTAATATGGATTCTTTCCTTGAGGAGCAGGTGTCAGTTCTGCTACACAGCGGGGTGTAACAAATAGATAATATTTGGAAATATTGAAATGAACTGACAAAAGATAATACAAGTTAGTATATACTTACTGGGCGGTTTTATTCAAATGTTACGCAATTACACAACTGCGACACATTAGAAGAAAATACAAAAGTTTGTAGTGTGGATAACTGCTTACACCGAAGATTTTTGTTCAGTTCATATAGCAGTCTGACACTAAACGTGTGAAAGATGGAAAGTAAAGGGTGCAAGACTCGTGCGAATGACCTTTTGTTAATGTATGGTGAGGCTGCTTTGTGACTGACAGACGGAACGTGCTGTTTTTTTTTTTTCAGATATCAAGAATATGTACCTCTATTATGGCCGAACTAAGTCACTGAACTTACAATCGAATGGGCATATCGTGATTTACTATTGTTCAACATATGCTGATGGCGAATTTGATAGATTAAATAAATAGATTTTTAAGTACACAAAGAGTAATGAAAACGAGCGTGAAGACTGAGTTTTTGGATCCTTCATCACAAATCCCTTCTGCACCGACATATCTATGGGTGGATTGGCTGAAAACTCTGTAGCTGGTCGAGTGATCACGGAGAGGTACTCTCGTTGTTTGCACGTGCGCGTTTGATTTATGTCGAATGCGACACTGACACTGGAAAAATTAAATGCTAAATTTGTCAAGCACGTAACTATTCAAACAAGATTTTACAAAATGGAATAATTTGAAGATGACATGGCATTAACATAAATTGAGCAGCAGTTTTACTCGTCAAAAATATTAAAATTATTCATGAATTGTTTGTTGAAAACTGACAACTCGATTGCGTTATTCTCCACCTGCAAAATCATATCGTGGTGAGAGTTCAAATTGACAAATTGTATTGTGGCATTTAGGAACCTATGGCCACCTTTGATGTGTGTGTATGTGAGTGTGTGTATGTGTGTGTGTATGTGTGAGTGTTTGCGTATGTGTATGTGCGTATATATGTGTGTGTGCGTGTGTGTGCGCGCATATACATACATACTTGTGAAGATAAATATGTGTCTATGGGTGTTTATTATTTTCTTTTGCTTCAGTACTTTTATTTGAACAGATCGACCTCAATACTTATTTTTAAAGTCTGGTACTTAGTCTATCCGGTCTTTTGCCGAACTGCTAAGTTATGGAGTCTTAAACAAAACAACACCAATTGTCCAGCGAAGGGGTGAGAGGACAATCAAAGGAACAGAAGCAAAGACACAACGACACGTGTGCGTTTGCACACACATAGTTTCCACCTATCATGTTCACTGATAAGATATCGGTAGGCCCAGGGCTACAATAGAAGACTGAATTCAAAACGACTTGATCGTAAAGCGAGTTTCTTAAAAACACACGCGTACAGATATTGATTAATGTAATGTAAAAAATAGACTTTAATAATGCAATTAAATTTTCAGCCTCACTGCCAAATGCAAATGTTTGTAAGCAAATGTTTTTATCATTACTTCCAGAAATGGCATTGTCCAGATTAGTTTCAATTTTGTTTGGAATCTCATCAGATAAGAAACAACCCATAGTGAACGAAATAGCTTCTAGTTAGTTTCAAGAAATGCAAACTCGAATTCAGTTAAATTGGTAAGTCTAATTGCATGACACTGCATTCGTAGCATACCTTACATTTGAAATTATATTATAAACGCTCTGTTTACGTTATTAATTAATTTGTCAACGAATACGCTGTAATGCAAATTAGATAGAGCAGTTTAGCTAAGTATTGATTTGCGTCCATTATAAATAGATATGCACCATCATGTATACTCCTTCTGGACAGAGGAAGGGAGAAGTGGTTCTCTGAAACGATTGCGAACAGAAATGAAGCCGATCAAAACAATCCCGCTTTTCGTAACCACAATTTTAAAAAGATATACTTTAACATAATATTTCAAATTAAGGCAACTGTCTGCTCCTTGCAGATCTTTTTGTATCTATAATTTTTCTTGTACCTCTTCTTGTACTTATAATTGCTCTTTCCTCGTGTTAGATCTTAAATGACTTTTGTGTCTTGAAAGGGATTTGAACAGCTGACCACATATACTGCAGCAATGTCTCATTTCAGCATAAGCTCTATTTTCCACTTGTTTACTATGAATGTTCAAGTGCCGCTCCAATTCTCCACGTGACTTGCAGGTTTTTTTGACAGACATTGCATTGAAACTGTTCATGGAGTATGTATGTATGTATGTATGTATGTATGTATTATTTCAAGTTATACATGCATAAAACCACTCAACTACTCATATCTATAAGGAGCTTTATAGTAAAAAGAATAATACAGAATTCAAAGCTATACAGACAGAAGTCAAGAACTTTAGTTGATAGACCTACAATCCTATCAATAATTCCAGTTCCACAAGACAGACGAGATTAATTAAGAAAACTTTAATGCTAATAACAAACAAACGAAAAAAATCAACTCTAAATGAAACAAACTCTGGAAGTAACAAAGTGTTAACCATTAGATATTGTTAAGCTAGGCAATGATGATTTTCATAAGACAAGACATTGATTCCGTGTACCGTTGCGACCTATGGCAAAATGCAACCGCTTGCCAAAGATGAAATCGAAAGCTTCAAAAACTACCAATATTTATCGTGGTATTGGTGTTTTTTGAAGCTTTCGCTTTCATCTTTGGCAAGCGGTATTTTTACCCATCTTTTATTCAAATATTTCATATTATACCTGCTTAAGTAGAAGTCTTGCTAGCCACCTCATTATTACTGTTTTTAACAGTAATAATGCTTTTATATATTTGCTTTTTTATTGTTTACGATAGTTTTCTCTTTAAACAGAGCGGGACGTTTAAAGTTAGAAACGCATACGAGTTAACGTAATGAATATTTTAGAAATAGATGTTACTATCTCCAACTGATGATTGCAAAGCACGTTTTCTCATGCACAGCATGAAATCAATTGATATTGAGGTATGTAAACTATCTTCAAATTCCATCATGAAAGTAGGCTTATTTTTTAAAATGTTCATTTCATTGCTCGTGTGTGTATTTATCGTAGTGTTGGTATTTTTTGAAGCTTTCACTTTCATCTTTGGCAAGTGGTATTTTTACCCTTCTTTTATTCAAATATTTCATATTATACCTGTTTAGGTAGAAGTTTTCCTAGCCATCTCATTATTACTGTTTTTAATAGTAATAATGCCTTATATATACATTTGCTTTTATACATATACTTAACATGGTATAGTTATTATTTTAAGGGTAAATGGTAGTGAAATGCTATTCGATTTATATGGTAACTAGTTTATTTATTGTCACATTTCAATGTTAGTTAAAATTAATTATGGTTAGTAATTTTGTTTTAGTTTAAATATTGGGAGATAAGTTTCATATATAGGTTGTAATAAATTGTTTAAGGTTAATGGTTGATTAAAGATGAATTAATATTTTTTCTTTGTAGATATATTTAAAATATGTTTTGTTAGATAATGTTTCTTAATAGTTTAATAGATAAATTTCTTTAAATTTGGTTGATATAAAAAAAAAAAGAGTAAAGAAAAAGAAAAGATAATGCAACAGAGCCTCTGAGAGAAATTTGGTTAGGCGGTATGGGACTACTTTCGGAATCCATTCACCACAAATTCAACAGAAACGTGAGGTTACAGAGGAAGATATCCTAGCATATAAACACACCGGCCAACCTCCCACCTTTGCTTTCTGAGTCGGAGTAATGCTCCAAGTGAAACTTTTATATAGGTTCTGCTCTAGGAAAAGAGTATCAGCGCCAAAACGAACTTAAACAATAACAACAGCAACTACTGAATTTATAGTATTTTGCTAGCCATAGAAGGTTTTATGAACATGGCTAGTTACTATAGAACAACACTTCAAGGTCAAATTAATAAAGAACAGACATCACAATCTACAGACGGCTAGTATAAACTATTCCGAAAAATGGCAAATAGCTTAAATAGCAGTTTTATATTTTGGGACTAAAACATAAGCTAGACAAATGTTTCATACGCACACCCCAGTGTGTTTACATAAATCCATTTATAAACACATGCCTGTATTCGTTTAATCCGTGTGTGTAGTGTACACACACACACACACACACACACACACACACACACACACACACACACACACACACATATGTTTATATATATTTAACTATATATGTTACTTCATTTTATATTTGGCTAGTAAAGTTCTTTATGTCAGTTCCTATGTTGAAACAAATTTTGTGTTTTGGGAGAGTCATTATGCCAATATTAGTGGCATACATACCGGTTCAACCCCGCTCCTTTATTATTAGTCAATTAGTTAAATATCTATCTATTTAACTAATCAATCTTTTGTTTAACTTGTTCATTAAACAGTCAGTCGTTTTTTTTTGTTTTTTGTTTTTTTTGTTTTTTTTTGCTTATTTTTTCTCGCTACCATTCGCAACATTTTCAGCAGTATTCACTGAAAATGTTGCGAATGACGACGAAAGAACACTGACGAATAGAAAGTAAAACAGAAAAGAAAAGACGATTGACTGTTTAAACAGCAAGTTAAACAGACGATCGAGGATACAACATAAATATATATGTATATTCATAATGTGTGTGTGTGTGTGGGTGTGTGGGTGTGTGGGTGTGTGTGTGTGTGTGTGTGTGTGTGTGTGTGTATGTATGTATGTTTGTAGCCTTTGGCTTTGATTCCTTGATGGAATCATAGGAGCTCAGCTGTGACAAAATGGCGTGTCTTTACGACTTTTTGACTTGGTGAAACCCATCTCTTTCCACTTCTCACCACAGCCAATTTCATTCAGAAGGATATATATATATATATATATATATATATATATATATACAAAGACAGAAAGTAAAGTAAAAGAAAGAAAAGAATCAATCGATCCCTTAAAGGATGAACTGTAAAAGTTCACCTCGGTGAGAATTCAAACTATAATGAGCCGAGATGATTACCGTAAAGCATCCTATCTGGCGCTCTAACCACTATGACAGGCGTTTTAGTTATACACGCTTTTGATCTGCTTTGTACTTTTTTCTCGTTCTCTTCGCAGATCGTTTTGCTTTATTATTTAGTCTACAGTCAAACTTGACGTTCAATTCTCTAGCAACCTGAGGTACTGGTATCGGCAGCTACTTTAAAATAGCTGCATGTGTTCCACATCAAATTTATTATCGTTATCTTTTGCTTGTTTCATTCATTAGACTGTGGCTATGCTAGGGCACAAGCCTTGAAGAATTTTCAGTAAAATGACTCGATCCTAATATTTATTTCCTTTAAAGCCTGGAACTTGTTCTATTGAATCCTGTTGCCGAATCGCTAAGTTATGGGGGCGTAAATACACCAACACCGGTTGCCAAGCAGTAGTGCGACACGGACACATACATATACACTCACACACACATATGTGTGTTGTGTGTGTATACGACACGTTTCTTTCAGATTCCGTCTACCAAATCCACTCGCAAGCTTTTCATGGACCCGAAGCAATATTAGAAGACACTTACCCAAGGTGCCACGCAGTGAGACTGAACCCGGAAGCATATGGTTGGAAAGAAAGCTTCTTGCTACACAGCCATGCTTGTACCTATAATGACTTCTAACTAAAATACAAGTTGGGTAAAAGTCGGACTTTCATACATGGCTTAGCAACGAAATACATGATGACATAGGAATGCTCTTCAGCCCTCATGCACACACACAAACACACACTGATACGCACCTTCGCGGAAACCATACCGAAATACATTTGTATATGTACGTGTATTGTATTAACGCATGTATGCACACACAAACACGTATACGCACACGCAGAATTCGATACGCATATCTATACATACATAATCATGTACGCTTATGTTGAGCTGCGTTGAATGTGTGTATATGCAAGTGTACACACGATTACTGTAGACTGCTTTTTAATATCTGGCAGTCGATTCTACAATAAAAGATACTTAAATACATTGGAAGTTACTTAAGTATTCAACAACGAAGCGTCGAGTCCACCATCATCTGGTTTCAATTACCGACCTTATTTAAACAATTTCTCCCCTCTACCTATATCTTTAATACCGTTGAGAGAAGCATAAACGTCACTAAACTTCATATTTCCTGTTATAGCTGAAACTTCGTGCAAAACCTTAGACTTATCAGGACCAAACGATAAAGACACAACACCGTTGCTTCTAATTTTTTAAAGATGGGGACAAACTTCTGTTTCACTAAATATTAATCGGTACTATATAGCGTCTATTTGCTTCAGTCATTATATTGCGGCCATACTGGGGCTCCGCTTTGAAGAAAGTTATTCGAATTGTAATCAGTATTCTGTTTTAACTTCGTATTTATGCTATCGGGCTCTTTTGTCGAACCGCTAGGCTACGGGGACGTAAACACACTAACATCGGCTCTCAAGCGGTGTGGGACACATACATACACACACACAGCATGACGGGATTCTTTCTGCTTCCGTCTACCAAATCCATTCACAAGGCGTTGGTCGCCCCGGGGCTACACTGGAAGGCACATGTCCAAGTTTCCATGCGGTGAGACTGAACTGGGAGCAATGTGGTTGTGAAGCAAACTTTTTACTACACAGTCACCTATTTTACGGTCCTGGATATCCAGGATCGCATTGTGTGAGTGAGCACTGCGCGCGTGCGTTTGAAAGAACACATTCTGATAAATGTCGCCTAAGATAAACGACAGATAAAAAGAAATATCGCCATAGATGATAACTGAAGAAAGCGTTATAGTTTGAATTTGAATCTCTTTTCTCATAGCTCTGTTCTCCTTGATCAGTCTTGGGGCTAAACTAAACCAGTAGCGTAGTTAGGACCGGAGAGGTGGTGTTGGTACGCCTCTGTGACGCTTTTGTGGAGCAGCTCTTTTGGATCTGTTGTATGAGTCCATATAGGAGGCAGACCGCAAACTAAAGGGCTGCCCTGGGTTAAAAAAAAACAACAGCAAAATTATAAATAAATCATCATGACCGTAACAGCTCAGAGAGAATCTATACATAGACTAGGCGCAGGCATGGATGAGTAATAAGAAGCTTGCTTTCCAACCATATGGTTTCGGATTCAGTCCCACTACGTGGCACCTTGGCACTTACCTTCTACTATACTCTCGGATTGACCAAAGACTTACGAGTGGATTTGGAAGACGGAAACGTGTGTGTGTGTGTTCACTTTCTCTCTCTCTCTCTCTCTCTCTCTCTCTCTCTCTCTCTCTCTCTCTCTCTCTCTCTCTTCCTCTCTCTCTCTCTCCCTCTCTTTCTCTCTCTCTCCCTCTCTTTCTCTCTCTCCAAATCAGCAACATGATGTGTAAAAAAGAGGGGCGCATCGGGACCCACTAATCCTTTTCAGAACCAGTCATTGGACACAAGAATGCTACATGGGCTGGACGAGATAACGTAGTTTCACATATCTCAATTTGTCTAAATGAATTAGTTAATCACTAAACATGCTCTAATACAAACATGAATTTAAGAAGAACTATGACAAAAGTCCGTGCTAATTTAAATAAACGAAAGTTTCGATTTTAATGCACCCATTAAAACTAATCAGTAGTATTGCCTTCGCTCCGAAACTAAGATAGCAGCCGCACCTCCAGTGCTGTTAAGTAGCTATTCTCGTGGAAACAGTATGCATATATATATATGTCATTTCAAAATGTAACCACATGTGAATCGTTGGCGATTTTCTTCCTCCGTCTTCTTTTTTTATTGGACTTTCCTCTGTTTCTGAAGAAGAGCTCTGCTCGAAACGTCAGACCATCTTTTTTTCCTTTCCCTGGGTATCTGCTAATAATATACATGTACCACGTCCTCGCTTTGTTGGGGGTTCTTTTGTGTGTTCTTCATTTTTGGGGTGGGAGTTTTGATATATATATATATATATATATATATATATATATATATATATATATATATATATGTATGTATACACGTATACGTAGAGATGGACATGGGATGTTTATATGATCTATCAAAGCCTTGGGAGTGGTGTCACAGCATGACTACAGTCCAATTATTTAAAAAATATATAAAATAAAATCTCAGAGTTCCTACAAAACGGTCATTGGCATGGCTTTTATTCTCTGACTCACCAAAACAAACAGCGCACGCGCACATGCACATATACACACATGCACAGACATATACGTATGTGTGGGAATGTGTCTGGTATGCGGTGACCGGATACCTCCCACTCATGGCTTCCAGTGGAATGAAATCACGTGATAAAGGAGTTCCGGTGCCCATAACAGATGATTCTCTTTCTCTCTCTCTCTCTCTCTCTCTCTCTCTCTCTCTCTCAAACACACACACGCACACATGCACATACATACGTATATGCATATATATATATATATATATATATATATATATATAATGTTCTCTATGTGGCTTGTGTATTTTCTCGTCTACGTTTTGTTTGCAATGTCCTGTACCCAGATATGCAGCTATACATGCAGGTGGATGTCGGTACGCACATACCTGTACGTATATATGCATATACTCATTTACTATTTGTTTATATATATATATAATGTTGTTTTCACTGTCCATTTTTTCCTGTCTTGGTTTGCGTTTGCCACCTTGGAATCCTCTGTGTAGTGGGTTGATCCACTACTCAGGAAGAGACTATTCTAGAGTACGTTCTGTCTTGTCTTCGAAACGTCTAGATAGAATAGAGACAGCTGATGAAGGGATATTCCAAGTGGCTTTCCGTTTTCCTATGTGTTCGTTCCGTTGTCTGTAGTTTATTGTTCCAACGTCCTGTACCCTGATATGCATGTATATACACATGTAGATGTGAGTATGTACATATATGTGTGTATACATGTATATATATTCTTTGTATTATTACATTATTGAACGCACACGTCCATTTTTGCAAGTAAGTCTACTATTATTCTGACGTGACTATCTTTCTATCTATTTATCTATCTATCTATCTGTCTATCTATCTATCTATCTTTCTATCTATTTATCTATCTGTCTTCCTCCATCTTTCTATCTATACCTCTGTCCTGGCCTCTACTTCACTGCTATACCCTTCTGTCCCTTCCTCCTTGTTCCACTTCCTCCCTCCACCATCCTCTCTATCTATTTATCTATCTGTCTTCCTCTATCTTCCTATCTACCCCTCTGTTCTGGCCTCTACTTCATTGCTTCTGTCCCTTCCTCCTTGTTCCACTTCCTCCCTCCACCATCCTCTCTGCTCTCGTGTGACCTGTGGGCAACTTTCTTTTCACTCCAGCCGCTGTGAAGGCAAGACGAACTACTAGCGTTCTACCTCAGATTTGCGTTTGGCCGTACGGCTTTTGAATGTTGTTTTCACTGTCCATTTTTTCCTGTCTTGGTTTGCGTTTGCCACCTTGGAATCCTCTGTGTAGTGGGTTGATCCACTACTCAGGAAGAGACTATTCTAGAGTACGTTCTGTCTTGTCTTCGAAACGTCTAGATAGAATAGAGACAGCTGATGAAAGGATATTCCAAGTGGCTTTCCGTTTTCCTATGTGTTCGTTCCGTTGTCTGTAGTTTATTGTTCCAACGTCCTGTACCCTGATATGCATGTATATACACATGTAGATGTGAGTATGTACATATATGTGTGTATACATGTATATATATTCTTTGTATTATATATATATATATATATATATATATATATATATATATATATATATATATATATATATATATATATATATATAAACAAATAGTAAATGAGTATATGCATATATACGTACAGGTATGTGCGTACCGACATCCACCTGCATGTATAGCTGCATATCTGGGTACAGGACGTTGCAAACAAAACGTAGACGAGAAAATACACAAGCCACATAGAGAACATTCTACTTCATCAGCTACCCCTGTTTTAACACCGGCGTTTCGAAGAGCTGGGCAGGACGCATCGTTAAAACAGCTCTTCCCATGGACCGCAAATTAAATTTGTATACACAAATTAAATCTTGCCATGGAGGAATGTAGTGGCGGACAAAAAACAAGACAGGAAAACAAACAGAAAAGGCTTTACGGCCAGACGAGAAAAATTATTTGTGTATGAACGCTGTGAGGCACGAACTTGAAAGGGACGAAGTAGTTACGCGTGTTTGCTCGGCGATAGCCAAAGAAGAAAAGGATTAAAGTTTGATTTGAGAGAAAATAATATATCTTAGATAAATCATATACTTTACTCAATGTATTGAAAGCTCCCTCATTCGACAGCTAAACAATTTCTGAACATAAAATACACACATACGCATGCAATTGTAGCAGAGACACATGGGCTCTAGAAAGCATATCTTAATTCACCTAAATATGCATATGCTTATGTGGGAATATATATATATATATATATATATATATATATATATATATATATATATATATATATATATACACACATACATCTATATACATAGATAGATAGATATAAATATAGATATATATGTATATATCTATATCTATATCTATATATGTCTATATGAATATATATATATATATGTATATATATATATATATATATATGTATATATGTGCGTGTGTGTGTACACACACATGCCTACATATATACGCACACCCATATACATACATATGTATGCGTAGTATGGTATATTTTCATGTGCGTATGTATGTATGTATGTATGTGTGTGTGTGTGTGTGTGTGTGTGTGTATGTATGTCTAGTTAATATCCTTCCTCTTTCCACGAAGTGACCGAAAAAGTAGTTGAATTGTTCGTCTGAAAATGCAGACACATCAGGGTGATCAGCCGTGCTTCGTTCTGTTTTCTAAGTAAACAAGCAATGGTGAAGGTAACGTTCCGTAGCTGTTTAATATTTCGTCTCATAGAAATTGTTACAGTATTTTCACAGGTTTTTTACATTTTGCTAATTAATGCCCTGATGCTCGTCAGTTACTTCATATATGTTGCTTTATATTTTTCTTTTTATGTTAGTCTGTTATTTTTTAAATTCTTCATTTGTTGTAATATTTTTTCTTCATTTTTTTTCTTGACATTTTCTTTTTTTTTTTTGTCTTTCTACTACTCATTCTATATCTCGCTGTCTTTCTCGGCTATGTATGTATGTATATATGTAAGCATATGCGTATGTACGCATTAATATGTTATATACATACACATGTATACACATGTATACACATGTATACACATGTATACACATGTATGTATACATGTACATATATATATATATATATATATATATATATATATATATATATATAGATATATATATATATATATATATATATATATATACATATATATACATACATATATATATATATATATATATATATATATATATATATATATATATATATATATATATATACATATATATACATACATGTATATATATATATATATATATATATATATATATATATATATATATATATATATATATATATATATATATATACGTATGAATATATACACACGCATATATATATTTATATATATATATATATATATATATATATATATATATATGTCTGTGTGTGTGTATGTTTGTAGATAGATAGATAGATAGATAGATAGATAGATAGATGCACGAAATCTTTAAGTTTCCAAACGTACACCCAAAGACACACCCTTACAAATCCACCTTCACATAGATACACTTGCACACATTTACTCACTAGATATCTCTCTCTCATTCACTCATACACACACACACATTCACTCACACACACACACACACTCACATAGACATGCACACACATTCCTATACTGTGACGGTGAAGGAAAGTAAGGCAAAGCAACGTAGAGAAAGCAACTATCGTTTTACCACCGCAGATTGTCTGCTCAATTCCTGTGTCAATGGTACTAGATGTAAGGGTGGCTGAGAGAGAGGGTGTATCAAATATTTGGTAATGTTCACTTTCCCATGAAAGTAAATGAGAGAGTAGATGTGAATAAGAACAGTGGCACACAGAGCGAGGGTGAGAGAGATATAAAGTGGGAGAGATATACAGACAGATAGATAGATAGATAGAGATGGTAGAAGGATTATAGCAGTGCGGTAAAGCAGTAAGTTGATGAAACGATAAAATAACTGATATAGAGAGTCGGGAATTAGTCTTTGGGTAAAGCAAACGAGGTAGGATGAAATGTTAGTGCCGGTAGTGTATTGTATTGGTGTGGATTGTTGCATTGTAGAGTGCGTGTGCTGTGGACTACAGTAGAGTGTACTGACCTATAGTGCTGTGAAAGAGAGCGTGGTTGAGAGGAGTCTTGTACAATGAGCGAGGGTAGATGCCTGTAGTGAAGCGTGAGGATGAGAGAGCAGGGTATTCAGTGTAAATATTGGTGAAAGAGAGAGAAGGGGAGAGGAGGAGAGGGAGAGAGAGAGAAAGAGAAAGAGACAGAACAAGTTGAGTTGAAGATCGCTTCCCAATCACATGGTTTAAATTCAATTCCAATGCGTGGTACATTGGGATACTATTTTCTGCTATAACGCTGGATCCACCAAAGCCTTGTAAATGAATTTGGTAAATGGAAACTGTGTATATATGTATGTATAGTTGTATTTGGGGATGGTCATCTTTAACCAATGAAACACACACACTATTTATTTGATCTTCACTTTAGCTTTATTATTATCATTATTAGCCTATTTGTCAGGTTTATTTCCACAGTATTATTATTTAACCAAAGCGGCGAGCTGGCAGAAACGTTAGCACACCGGGCGACATGCTTTGCAATATTTCGTCTGTCTTTACATTCTGAGTTCAAATTCTGCCAAGGTTGACTTTGCCTTTCATCCTTTCAGGGCCAATAAATTAAGTACCAGTTGCGTACTGGGGTCGATCTAATCGACTGGCCCCTCCCAAAAAATTTCGGGCCTTATGCCGAGAGGAGAAAAGAGTATTTATTATTATTTCATCACAATAGTACTTACAGTGATTTCGAAGTTTTGGCGAGCTAAGCCATCATCGAACATAGCTTGCCGAAATTTTGAAGTCACAGTCAATACTATTCGTCTTTTAGATATGTACCCTACAAAAGTATGTAACTAAACCATTACATACTTTTGTAGGATACACATCTAAGCAAGAATGGCATACGATGGGTATATGAAAAGTCTTGAGTCTCAAAGAAAAAAAAAAACATAGTACAAGTCTTTTGATAAAGGTTCAAGCCTTGAAGGCTCAAAACTTTTCATACACCCCTTGTAGTAGAAAGTCCTTCATTGGAATTTCATTAAAGGCACCTTCATTGGAATTTCGACATCAACAACAAGGTATTTTTGCTTGTATGTATGTATGTATGTATGTATTTATCTGTGTGCAGATCTGTACTTTGCTTTATATATCTATTCTCATGCATATAGCTGCATATCTAGAGATGCTCATATATATATATTTAAATAATAACTTCTGGAAAGTTTTACAGTTTTTTACAGTTCCAGTGATGGATTGGATCTGTAGTCTTCGAATTAGCTTTCTCCTTTCTGGTTTTGAAAAGCCTAATTTCTCAAGATCAGTTATTTAGGCAGCGTGTTATATATCTCAGGGCACGAATAATTACAAGTATAAACCTGAACTTGTAATATGGATAGAGTAACTGCAGATTTCTCAATAGTTCAGCATAGGTATTCTCTTTTTCACATATATGCATGCATGTTTGTATGCATGTATGTATGTATGGATGGATGGATGGATGGATGAATGAATGTACGCATGCATGCATGCATACATGCATGTATATATGTAATGATACAAATAATATGTGTGTATATGCATATATACGTACATGTATGTACATACCTGCATCTACATGTATATATAGATGCATATCTGGGTACAGGACGTTGCAAAAAACGTGGACAAAATGAGAAACAGAACATAAACAGAGCACAGAAAACACGCAGGCTACATTAGAGAACATTTCCTTCATCAGCTGCCGCCATTTTAAAACTAAGCGTTTCAAGAATGGATGACTATTTGAATTTGCAAAAATCAGTCTTCTTCTAACGAATAGCATCGTATTTTAAATATTGCTTGCTACTTTGTTTGATAAACTGCCCAATCTTGTCTAAAATCTTATCACTTCATTCACCGACTTAAACGCAATTAAGAGCTATGTGAGAGTTCTATGAAAGTCGCAACTAATATGTGTCATGAAGTCTTAACTTATTAGGTTTGATTGCCCACTGACGGAAGCTTATGATAAGGAATATTCTAGTAATTGACTTAATCCACCACTCTTGTCCCTACGATAAATAAACATTTGTTCATACAAAATGTTCACCATATGCTAAAGAATCTTTTGCTAAGAAGTTCTTTTCCCCTTTGTTCTCTCTCTCTCTCTCTCTCTCTCTCTCTCTCTCTCTCTCTCTCTCTCATTCCTTTCTCTCTCTCCCTTTCTCTGTGAGCGCAAAATGCATATATGCATACATACATACATACATACATATATATATATATATATATATATATATATATATATATATATATATATATATATGCGACGGGCTTCTTTCAGTTTCCGTCTGCCAAACCCACTCACAAGTCTTTTGTCGACCCGAAATTATAGGAGAAGACACTTGTTCAAAGTGCCACGCAGTTGGACTGAACCCGGAACCATGTGGTTGGTAAGCAAGCAACTTACCACACAGCCACTCATATATGTGTGTGTGCGTGTGTGTGTGTGTGTGTGCATTTCGCTTTTGTATTTGGTTTGCATACACACATACACACATGAATACATAAATATGTGAATACACATGCACGCTGATGCACACACATACGCACAAACAAACAAACAAACAAACAAACAAACAAAAGAACGCAGCTCTGATAGCAACTATTGGAGAGGTTGAGACAAGCAACGAAAATTTTAGAAAAGATAAATAAGTAAATGAGTGGAAATCGAACCGGTGAGTGAATTAATTAATAAGGCATTAAAACATAATGACTCTCCCCAAATAAAATTTTATATGTATATATATATATATATATGTATATATATATATATATATATATATATATATACATATATATATATATATATATACATATATATATATATATATATATATATATATATATATATATACACACAAATATATATAAATATATATATATATGTATGTATATATGTATACGCACGCACGCACACACACACACACACACACACACACACACACACACACACAAACACACATATGTGAATAATGCTTTGTCTCTACTCCTGTATTGAGTCCTTTGTCAGTTTTTGAGAGTGTACAAACACAGAATCCAAGATTATATATTTCCATAAACGTGTCCACCTCTCTATGTTGCCTGAGCTAGGAAAAATAATTTTAAAATTGTGAGTGTTAAATAGTTCATTGTATTTTGTGTTATCCAATAAAAAGGATTAAAAAAATTCTGGTTAGGCTTGTGGGGACATTTAGATTGTGAAAGGGATTAAGTCACGTTAGATTTCTTACTTAACTCTATTGTGGAATGGTAGAGTTGTCTTTCGTGTAAACGATCATATCATTAAAGTTGTCACTGACTAGCACCTCTTTATAAACTGCTGATGTTTTAACGAAATTTCGATATTTCCTTCACTGAGAATAGGTCTGCTTCTTTTTTTAACTTATACAGGTTATTTGGTTTTTGGTGGTAGCTAATTGTTGTTTAGAATTTTGGGGATGCTAACAGTGCCCTTGTTTAACTTCAGTTCAGAGTTGTGCTTAACTGCTGATGAACTTGTAGCAAGACCAATCTCTATTACGGCATATTGGAGTTAACTAACCATATATACAGGCTCAACAGGTTAACCTGTAACGATTGGTTGTCTGACCTATCATGTGAATCTAGAGCATTTGGTTGAATCCTGTATTTTGATTGGTCGAGTGTTGCACGGACTATAGATCTCGGATCCAATCACGTTGTTCATAATACATTCTAAAACAACTAATCTGAATCACGGCTGGAGCCTATCCTCTTCCTATAGATAGCTTTACCAAATCATTTATGGGCAGAGTGCAGAGAGATTTTCAGGAAAGCGGAGTCATGTTATTTTCCTGTTGTTATAACAAAGCACATGTAACCAACGACGGCTAGAGCTGAATTATCCAAACGATGGATGAATTATATAACTCCCATAATCCGCGATGTGTTTATTTGGTCCACTGTATAATTTAGCGGAGGAATTAAGTCTCGCTGTTATTTTAAAGTTTGTTTCTTGTATTATCTCCACGAGTGAACGCGCAACGTATGTTATATAATGATATGCAGGATTCTGTAGTAAACCAAGTGAGACTTTATACCTAAACAGCTAAAAACTCTTTTCTAACAGTATCCATCCTTTGGCTAGTCATACTTTGCAAACTGAGTAGTTCACCATGGTAAAAACTGAACCCTGTTGAGCGAATTACTTTCTCAAATAAATCTGAAATATGTACTTCTATTTAAAACTTCAAACTTAGTGTTCAGCTGGTAATTATTTTATCGACCTCGTAAAGATGAAAGGTAAAATCGACCTCGGCAGAATTTGACGGGCGAAATACCACGAAATGCTTAGCGGTATTTCGCCCGTCGCTACGTTCTGAGTTCAAATTCCGCCGAGATCGACTTTACCTTTCATCCTGTCGGGGTCGATAAAATAAGAATCAGTTAAACACTGGGATTGGCACATTTGATTTATCCCCTCCCAAAAGACTGCTGCCCTTGAGGCAAAATTTGAAACCATTATTATTATTATTATTATTATTATTATTATTATTCAGTAGTTTTATTTTTATAACGTGCTTTCACTTCACTACCGAGCGCAGCTCTGTGTGCCTTGGGTATGTGCTGTGGTTTGCTGTGATGCTCTTATGGTTACTGTATTGACAGTGCTTTGCGTTATTATTATTATTATTATTATTATTATTATTATTATTATTATTATTATTATTATTATTGAGTGAGAGTGCAGTGCATGCCATCAAAGTGACACTGGGATAAAATATACGAAGCCCAGTATATCTATCATGACTATTCGTCTGATAAGGTTACACCAAGCACATGCATCACAATATGTGCGCGACATGGTGATTTCATATCAAGATTAGCAGCACATGACCTTGCAGGTATGGCCCAGTTAGAATTTTCTTCAGGTCGAGTAGCCCGTCCCGCTCAAAAGGTCCCGGAATAAGGGTTGTTTGAGGATGTTGAACGAAACAGCCACGTTTCCAGAGGTGAATTATCCAAACTACTCGAAGAAATATAAAACTCTGTGAAAGGATTGTAAAACTTCTGAACGAAAGATTACAATTGAACTCTTTCAGACAATTCAATCACCAACTTCTTTAATGTATTTCCAACCCCAAAAAGGTTAAAATAGAACATTTCTTACATAATGGACTTGCTATACTCTGGAAGATAGTCGTATAATTAAATAATATTCGTTTAGTCCAAGACAAAAACTCCATTGCTATTAGACGTTTTCCTTGTTAATGTGTTTGTATGCATTAATCTGAAGACTCAGAATCCTAATACGTTTTTATGCGTGAATAGATGAAAATAACGTATGCTCAGCATGCGTTAGAATATATTTCTGACACATTTTTTAACAGCTGCTCAACTAATTTTTGACGCAACGTTTTTCGGTGTTTGTAAATGTGTGTTGTCACACAGCAAACTTCATGACTTCCATTAATCGGCAACATGAAGCTCAACGTAATACTTTCAGAAGCCTCAAATGCATAAAGACACACACACATACTTACACAAACACACACACACACACACACACACACACACACACACACACACACACACACACACACACACACGAACAAATGATGTGGCTGTATGATGAGAAGTTTGCTTCCCATTCACACAGTACAGTTTAGTCCTACTGCGTGTCACCTTGGGCAAATGTCTTCTACTATATTCTCAGGCCGATTAAAGCCTTGTGAGTGCCTTTAGTAGACCGACTCTGAAACAAACCCGTTGTGTGTATGTGTGTGCGTGTGTTTGTGCGTACGTGTATGTGTGTGTGTGTATGTATGTGTGAGTGTGTATGTGTGTGTGTTTGCCCCATACCACCACTCGACAGCCAGTGTTGATGTGTTTACGTCCCCGCAACTTAGCAGTTCGACAAAAGGAAACCTATAGAATAAGTACCAAGCTTAAAAAATAAAAACGTACTGGGCTCGATTAATTCAACTAAACTTCCTCAAGACGGTGCTCCAGCATGGCCGCAGTCTAATGACTGACACAAAAGTAAAAGAACATATACCAAAATTCCTTACAAGGTATAGTAGAAGACACTTGCCCGAAGTGCAGCGCAGTAGGATTGAACCTGTGGTTGCAATGTAAGGTTCTTAACCATACAACCACGCCAAAAGGAGACGCTCACTATGTATTAAATACTTTTCTTCGTTAGCAAACAGAAACGTTTAGTAATCCATACATATTTAGGTGTGCGTGCGCATATACACACAGTTACACACACACACACACAAACACAAACACACACGCATGCGAGTGTATGTAATGTTCCATGTGCATCCGTAACCTTGAGAGATATGATTTTGAAATACTAATAGTATCAAATAACCGAAACTCAACAACTGTCTCACAAACAATAATCGCCTTAACTTCAATCAATATGAGTTTCAAATCGACAAAGAATTATTTTGCTTTCTCGCGGATTTGACGTCAGAATATTTGTCGGCCATATTGAAAGCACGACTGGAATTTCATATATATATATATATATATATATATATATATATATATATATATATATATAAAGGAGACCACTAGGTGGACTGCTAATGTGCTAGAAGATCACATGTATGGAAGGTTCGGAGGTAATGTACAGGAATTATATATTAGAAAAAATAATAATCAGGTAGTCAGATGTCTGGATGGTTGTATATTTACAGATTTTTATTCATGTGTCACATGTTTATAAATTAGCGCTTTCACCTAGTCTTGTAGGTTTATCAAATTTATATATATATAACATTTTATATATATATATATATATATATATATATATATATATATATATATATATATATATATATGCATACATGTGTGTGTGTGTGTGTGTGTGTGCAACGCTAAAAGTAGAAATTTAAAGCAGAAATAGCTCGATATTCTACATTAATTAAATCTCCCCAGAGTCATCGAAGGAAAAGGAACGTCCGAAAAGGTGTTAATTTGTCATGCTTTCTCCGGTGCAATATTCTCTCATAATTATTTCGGTAAGGTGTGACTAAGTGTATGTTTTACCGAGAAGGTCTAATAAAACCGGAACATGTCTGGAGTCAAAAAATTAAAATAATATTGGTCAAGGAACTAAATTATAATTATTTGGCTTATATGCTTCTATTTAAACTTCTGATGTCTATTAAATTTAATGTTGACACTAATCTAGCAAAACAACATGGAAGTAGAGGAAAATAAATTCAACCAGGAATATTTATTATTGTTGGTATTAATGTCATTTCAAATAACTTCTCGCGCAATTACTTAGAACCTGATAAGTCGTCTCTGAGTATTATACTCTGAGTCTTTGACTACCACATTGCATGAAATATATAATGGATATGTCGGCTTCAATAAGGAGCACTCCGTCGGTTACGACGACGAGGGTCCCATCTGATACGATCAACGAAACAGCTTGCTCGTGAAATTAACGTGCAAGTGACTGAGCATTCCACAGACGCGTGTACCCTTAATGTAGTTCTCAGGGAGATTCAGCGTGACACAGAGTGTGACAAGGCCGGCCCTTTGAAATACAGGTACTAAACATTTTTGCCAGCTGAGTGGACTGGAGCAATGTGAAATAAAGTGTCTTGCTCAAGGATACAACGCGTCGCCGGGAATTGAACTCACGACCTTACGATCGTGAGCCGAATGCCCTAACCACTAAGCCACGCGCCTTCACTTGTCGGCTTCGACACACACACACAAACACACAAACACACGTATGAAACATACATATGTATGTATGTATGTATGTTATGTGTGTGCATGCGTGTGTACAAATATATCTAAATCTTTGAATTTCAATATTCGTAATTCCTAGCAAACGTTGCTTTTATATGCATGTTTATTACATTACAAGCGTGTGTGAACGTATGCGTGCGTGCGCGCACGTATGTGCGTGTAGATATATGTGTGTGTCTATGTTTGCTTGTTTGTGTGTGTATGTATGTGTATGTATGTGAATGTATGTATGTTTGCATGTACGTATGTTTTCGTGTACATATCTATGTGTAGATATGCATGCATGTATGTATTTATGTATGCGAGTATTCTGAAACACTGAGGTCGATACATTATTTACATTTGACGGATATTTGTCCTCATGTTTGTTTTTAACACAACGTTTCGGTTGATATACCCTCCAGACTTCATCAGGTGTCTTGGGGAAATTTAGTACCTGGGTTCTCATTCCCAAGGTATTTTTCGATTTTATTATTATTATTATTATTATTATTATTATTATTATTATTATTATTATTATTATTATTATTATTATTATTATTATTATTATTATTATTATTATTATGAGCTGGCAGAATCGTTAGCATGCCAGGCGAAATGCTTAGCGGTATTTCGTCTTCAGCTACGTTCTGAGTTCAAATTACGCCGAGGTTGACTTTGCCTTTCATCCTTTCGGGGTCGCTAAATTAAGTACCAGTTGTGTACTGGGATCGATCTAATTGATTTGCTTCCCCAAAAATTGCGGGCCTTGTGCCTAGAGTAGAAAAGATTATTATTATTATTATTATTCAGGTCACTGCCTGGAATCGAACTCGGAATCTTGGGGTTAGTAACCCGCGCTCTTTACCACTACGCCATATGATCACGGGCATATGGCGTAGTGGTTAAGAGCGCGAGCTACTAAACCAGATTCCGAGTTCGATTCCAGGCAGTGACCTGAGTAATAATAATACCGTAAATCCTCGAGTATAATCCGCATTTTTTTCCAAAAATTTAAATGTCAACATTCTTAGTCCGTACTATACATGAGGTTAAAAATGAAGAACATTTTCTAAGCAATGTCCGAGTATCTATTTGCTGTCCGGTAATATTTATTCAGACACATTTTGTGATGTCGGGCGCGAAAATCCCTTAAGCTAATACCTTAAGCTGTATTTATTTTTCACTGACGTTATTACTGCTATTTCTTTATTTTCTGCAAAGTGCACAAAAACGCTATACGTTTGCATTATGTTATATATACAATAATAATAAAGGACGTTACCGTATATGTTTACAAACCAAGGATGTTATACAGACCTCCTTGACTCAAGTTAGAGAGGGGGTGCATATTATACGCAAGATTTAGGTTTTTCGCAGATACAGCCCCCTAAAAATCCCCTGCGTCTTATACTCAAGGATTATATTCGAGAATTTACGGTAATAATAATAATAATAATAATAATAATAATAATAATAATAATAATAATAATAATAATAATAATAATAATAAAGTCTGGATAGAGAGACGGTAAGACAATATCAAAACCAAAAATGGTTTGAAGGTTCTGAACTAAAGCAAGATTGGATTGTCACAAAAATGTTTTAGAATGAGTTGAAAAAAAGCAGAGGCTAACATCAGCTGTTATGTACAATAGTCTACACATTATGTAATGAGTATACAGAAACTGTCTACCACATCCTTTCCCACTGTCATCTTTTTATATCGCCATAATTTATATCCATGTAGACATGACCGGGTAAGAAAATATATCCACTGAGTAACACGCAGACACTTTCACATCGAAATAGAAAAGTAAATAACATAAGCAGGGCACCGGAAATGATGTGTATGTGAACAATGACATGGCTGCGATAATTTAGGACCTTGCCTTTGCAGATATGACAAAAAGATCAAAACGAACCGCACAGATATCATCATCAATTAGAGAAGAAAAAAAAGGGGCAGGAAAGAAAAGAGACTGAATGAAAAATAAAATATTAGGCTATAGTAGATGTCGAGATGATACCTTCCGACCAAAAAACTTCGTCCTGGAGGGAAGGAACTTGAAAATTTATCAAGGCAGAAGGACGTGGAAATATGTAAGATATGGGGTACAACGGTTAAATAGTAGCAATGATGATCGCTGCACTAGTTTTATAAAGGATATCTCTTTTACTTGTCTCAATCATTTGTCTGCAGCCATGCTGGAGCACTAACTTAAAGGGTTTAGTTGAGCAAATTGACCACAGCACTTTTTTTTTCCTTTGTTTCAGCCTGGTACTTATTCGATCGGTTTCTTTTTGTAGTACTGCTAGTTTACAGGTACGTGAACAAAGTGGCACATACAAACATACATACATACATACATACAAACATGCATACGTATACATATATACATATACACACATGCGTATATATATATATATATATATATATATATATATATATATATATATATATATATATATTATCTGTTTATATGTGTATATGTATATATACATATATATATATATATATATATATATATATATATATATATATATATATATATATATATATATATATATATATACACATATATATATGTATGTATATATATATATATATAATATATATATATATATATATATATATATATATATACGTCGGGCTTCTTTCAGTTTCCGCCTACCAAATCCACACACATGGTTTAGGTCAACCCAATGCTACAGTAGAAGACATCTGTCCAAACTGTTACATTGTAAGACTGAACTTGACACCAACTGATTGAAAAGAAAACTTCTTACCACTCAGCCATACCTACGCACATATGAACAAAAACGAATTCCACAAACCCCAGGAGGTAAAGCAGTGTCTGTGGCCCTCATACAGCCTTCAGGACTAGAGGGTGAGAAGAAGGGAGGAATATATTCGGACCTAGTCCGAATTCTTACAACAGTGATTGATTGTGGTGTTAAATCGGGTGATGGATTAAATCTACCACCCAAAAAAGGATAATGCAGGATTTGAATTCTGAACTCAAAAAGTGGAACCGTAAGGCACCTGGTTCCATTTTCTTACAGTTCCGCCACTCCACCGCCACTGATTAATACAGACGTATCGATCCCGAAAAGATGAAAAGCAGTTGATCTCGGTGAGACTTGAATTCACAGCGCAAAGAGCCGGGGCGAATCAAAATAAGGTATTGTAGAGACATCATAATGCCTTTCGACCAAAAAACTTCGTCCGGAATACAAAGTTTATCTTGGCAGAATTCATACCCACAGTGCAAAAAGTTTACTTCGAAATCGACTATCCATCGCGCTTGTGCCTACAACAGAAAGCATTATTATTAAGGCTGCTAGCTGGCAGAATCGTTAGCGCGCCGGGCAAAATGCTTGGCAGCATTTTGTCCGACTTTGCCTTTCATCCTTTCGGAGTTGATAAAATAAGTACCAGTTGAATACTGGGGTCGATGAAATCGACTTACACCCTCTCTCGAAATTGCGGGCCTTGTGTCAAACTTTAAAACCAGTATTAGTAACAGCTGCAGCAACAACAGCTGCAGTATTATTATTATTATTATTAGTAGTAGTAGTAGTAGTAGTAGTAGTAGTAGTAGTAGTAGTAGTAGTAGTAGTAGTAGTAGTAGTAACGCTTTGGTTCTACATGATTAACACCCCACACGTAGCACTTACTCGAAGCAAACTCCTTCACCTCTACCTGTGACTATAAAAGAACTATCCTCAGCAAACAAACGAACAAAAAAAAAACACTAAACAAACACAATAAACAAAATACATCCACAAAACAGCTAATTAGATATATTGCAAGATCATCCCCTCTTTCTCTTTCTATCTTCACCATCTCCTTCTCTCTCTTTCTTTCTTTCTCTGTCTCCATCTCCCTCTCTCACTTTCTCTCTCCCCACCCCTACACACACCAAGAACCAAAAGAACACAACTTAGAGCATATTTACATGTTTTCATGGAGCTGTGAACATCTGGCATCGCACTGATGAACGCACACAAGTATTTCTAATACGCATGTAGTAGTAGTAGTAGTAGTAGTAGCAGTAGTAGTAGTAGCAGCAGCAGTAGTAGTAGTAGTAGTAGTAGCAGTAGTTGTTGTAGTAGTAGTAGTAGTAGTAGTAGTAGTAGTAGTAGTAGTTGTTGTGGTTGTTTAATCCAAAGTCCACTCTGACTGGGCAGAGTTATGATCAAATGCATTCAGGCTGTGACCAACCTGTCTTTCAGGCCATCCAAGCAATGTGTCCATTCCTTTGTAAGTTTTTAGGACAATCGGAAATGAATTTAAGTGAGATGCAGCAGCTACTTCACAACGTGACAGTTTCAGAAAACGCCTTTTACTTATAGCCCAGGAATCGTGTAATGCAGTGTTTCTCAACCACTTTTTACTTCTGGGCCCTTTTGATCCCTATTTTACTCTACGGGATCCTCTGTAGCCATTTGATTTCTAAAAAGAAACCCAACTGTATTTTTATAATTAAATATTATTAGGAATCGTATATAAGAAATTGTTTAAGTATTTTGTGTATAGTTGAAGTACAACCAATTTATTGCAGATAAATTTTAACAAAACCTTATGAGGACCCCCAAGGATCATATGAACACCGGTTGAGAACTACTGGTTTAATGTATTATGAGCTATTTTGTCAAGGAGGAAACTATATGGAAACTAGTCGTGTCTACTTTTGTACTCTTACTCTTTTACTAGTTTCAGTCATTTGACTGCGTCCATGCTGGGGCACCGCCTTTAGTCGAGCAAATCGACCCCAGGACTTACTCTTTGTAAGCCTAGTACTTATTCTATCGGTCTCTTTTTGCCGAACCGCTAAGTTACGGGGACTTAAACACACCAGCATCGGTTGGCAAGCGAAGTTGTGGCGGGGGGCAAACACAGACACACAAACATAAACACACACATACATATATATATACATATATACGACAGGCTTCTTTCAGTTTCCGTCTACTAAATCCACTCACAAGGCTTTGGTCGGCCCGAGGCTATAATAGAAGTCACTTGCCCAAGGTGCCACGCAGTGGGACTGAACCCGGAACCATGTGGTTGGTAAGCAAGCTACTTACCACAGAGCCATACCTGTCTGTTTATATGAACATTTGCAGGGTGGGAGGGTTGAGTATTTGTGTGTGGGGGGGTACACTTGTATTTGTTTCACCCCCCTCGCTTGACAATATGTGTTCATTTGTTTATTTCTCGATAGGTTAGTAAAATGAGACCCTTATAAAAATTACCCGACTTAATTAATATTAATGAGATCTGTTTCTTCGACTAAACCCTCCAAGCAGGTTCCCTGCATGTCTGAAGCATGTAAAATAATAAAAATCAATCACCAAAAAAGTTTCACGTTCATATTTTAAATGTTGTTCCACATACGCTCCTTCGTCAGCGTTAGCTTTAAAAATACAGAGACCCAGTGATTCGAATGTAAGCATATTTGCATCCAACGACGCTATTGTTCACCCGAAAATAATTTGTCTCATTTATCTTTCATTTATTTCAGTCAATTGACTGCGGCCGCGTTAGAGCACCATCTTGAAAGGTTTAGTCGAACAAATTGACAGAAACACGCATGCGCGCGCACACACACATTTATATACACATATAAGCTGGCTAGAATTGCTGTGTGGGAAGAAGTTTGCTTCCCAGCCATGTTGTTTCGAGCTCGATCCCACTGCATGGCATTCGCACAAGTGTCTGCTACTGTAGTTCCGTGCCAACCAAAGCCTTGCGAGTGGGTTTGTGGACGGAAACTGAAAGAAGCCTTTCGTATTAATAGATGCGCGTATATATCTGTATATGTGAGTGCCTCTGTGTTTGTGTCTAGTAGAACGCTGCCCAAGGTGCCGTGTAGTGGGATCGAACCTGAAACCAAGAGGTTTCGCATAGCGAGCTAAAACAAATATACACTCAACATTCCTGAAACTTTAAAGTTTTACAAATTAGATAAGATTATGTGCCGTACAGAGAAGAGGAACTTAAGTTTATCCCTTCATTGAAGTGGGAAAAGTGGAGAACGTTAGAAACATATTTATGCAAAACAAAACAAAATAAAAAGAGAAAAAGAAAAGAACAGACAAAAACTCGTAATACATAAACGACAGCATAAAACACATATACAAATCTTTGATGTTCTCTTTAACATGTCTTCCCCTTCTCTCGCTTTGTCCCTTGTGTCTATCTTTCTCATTTTTTTTTTTTTTTTTTGTTATTCTCTCCTCCCTAATCTCACTCAGTTTGATTCCTCTTTCTTTTATTTCTCCACCCCACTTGCTGTTATGTCAAAACCATCAAATCTGTTTTCAACCACCTCTCTTCGCCTTCCTTTTACTAATGTCAACCTAATTCCTTCTCCACTACCAACACCACCAGCATCAACAGGAACTGCAATAGCACCACTACCACCACCAGTAACAACAACAATAATTTTCCTCTTTCTTCACTCCCCACACATACACATATACACAATTATTAAGCCATCAAAACATATCCTTTTATTTCCACCTCCACATCTATATCCACCACTGCCACTATAACTTTCTCCTCTTCCCTCCACTCTCTCCTTCACTTCCTCTCTCCATGACATCCCTCTGTGTGCTTTACTTTACAATCTCTTCTACCCCACCTAGTTCATCTCTTTTATCCACGCCAAGTTTTTATTCCTCTTTTTTCCCATCTTATAACAACATGATTGTCACCGCACTCCCATTTAACAGCAATGAAGGAACCCCTACATGGTCTCTGGCCAATGAAGAAATCTCTACATCAGTAGTTTTCAACAGGGGTCCATATGACCCTTGGGAATCCATATAAGATTTTGTTGTTAAAATTAATGCCTCATAAATCGCTTATATTTCTACAAAACACGAAATATTTTTACGATTTCTTTTACATAATTTCTAATAATATTTAATCATAAAAATATAATGGGATTTTTTAAAGCATCAAATAGCTACGAGGGTCCACTCGAGTAAAATAGGAATCAAAGGGGTCTATAGGCCAAAATTGTTGAGAACCACGGCTCTGGTTGTCCAACATACAAGAAATAACAGCAAAGTTTCTTTCGAGTCAAACCTCAACGTCCTAAAAGAAAACCGACGGTGAGGTGGGTAAGGCGCAGTGGAAATTATGGTCCTGGATATTCAAAACGACAGGATGGCCAAAACTTTTATCATAAATTTTGTTGATCAGGGCTGACCTAGGCTTAAATTACACACGCATGCACCTGCGTGTGTGCGAGCACACACACATACACGCGCGCCACATTAACCCTTATACGCGTACAGGTGGACGGCCAGAATCACCAAAACGTTGGCCAAAAACACCTTGCAGTATTTGTCCCGGTTCCTTACGTTCAGAGATAAGATATCTTCCCCGCTTTTTTGTTTCAACAAGACATGGTCGTTCTCAACCCAAATATATTAATGGATTCAACCACTTTATAATTAGTCACTTGTTGCACTTTCAAATAATTGCTTATAAATGCAATTTTCATTTATCGTAACACACACGCGCACACACACACACACACACACACACACACACACACACACATTGGGTTGGCCAAAAAGTTCGTTCGCTTTTCCAAGAAATTTAATGTTGTGGGCAAATTCACTATTCCATGCTCAAATAATTCCTTGCTTTTACTAGCGAAAAACTCTTCTAACGTGATCTTTTACAGCCTCTTCAGAGATGAAGGTCCGTGTATTCAATTAATTTTGAAGAAGTTGAAGCAGGCGCAAATCGGAAGGCGCAAAGTCAAGCAAATATGGAGGGGGAGACAAAGCTTCTCTGCAAAGCCCCACTAACGTCTGCCGCGTCTGCAAAGAAACCTGCGGTCTGATATTGTTGTGATGAAGGACAATGCCCTTACGACTAGCAATGACTATGTGTGTGATTCATTCATATCTGTTGCTGACCAGAGTGTGACGCATGATTTCCATCGTTATTTATAAACTGTTCGTACTATTTGAAAATACAGTTTGTTGATGTATATTTAAGAATATCAATTGAAAATACCTTATGTAAAATTAATCTTAAAGTAAATGTTGTAATTGTGTATGAGAAGATTTTACTATATAGATATAAAGAAATAATGGTTTTGTGATAAAGGGATTCGCGACATAATCATGCAATTCTAAGTTCGGTTTATCTGGATGATAATTTGACCAAGTAACTTATTCTATATTCACGTTTAACCGACAATGTGCAACTGAAATGTGGTAGAGAGAAATTGTAATATATACATGTAGTTGGCACTCTGTCGGTTACGGCGATGAGAGTTCCAGTTGATTTGATCAATGGAACAGTCTGCTCGTGAAATTAACGTGCAAATGGCTGAGCACTCCACAGACACGTGTACCTTTAACGTAGTTCTCGGGGAGATTCAGCGTGACACAGAGTTTGACAAGGCTGGCCCCTTTGAAATACAGGTACAACAGAAACAGGAAGAAAGAGTGAGAGAAAATTGTGGCGAGAGAGTACAGCAGGGTTCACCACCACCCTCTGGCGGAGACTCGTGGAGCTTTAGGTGTTTACGGTCAATAAACACTCACAACACCCGGTCTGGGAATCAAAACCGCGACCCCACGACCGCAAGCCCGCTGCCCTAACCACTGGGTCATTGCGCCCTTATATATACACACACACACACACACACACACACACACACACACATATATATATATATATATATATATATATATATATATATATATATCATCATCATCATCATCATCATCATCATCATTTAACGTCCGCTTTCCATGCTAGCATGGGTTGGACGATTTGACTGAGGACTGGTGAAACCGGATGGCAACACCAGGCTCCAGTCTAATTTGGCAGAGTTTCTACAGCTGGATGCCCTTCCTAACGCCAACCACTCAGAGAGTGTAGTGGGTGCTTTTACGTGTCACCCGCACGAAAACGGCCACGCTCGAAATGGTGTCTTATATATATATATATATATATATATATATATATATATATATATATATATATATATATATACGTGTGTGTGTGTGTGTGTGTGTATTACTTTTTATCTTAGCTGCAAAAATTATCACAGATATATCAAGAACAACATCAATCTTTTGCAACCTTTTTTAATTCACTGATTTTTCCGAAATAGAAGTGGCCACATTGGTAAGCCTATTATAAATCACACAAATATTATATCTACCTAAATAATTAAATGAAATACAACTACCTGTGAATTGTAAATGATACAAGTTTATTGATAGTGTACTAAACAAGGAACTAGTCTGTGCAAGGTACCAGTGAACTAGTCTGGTTGGCATGTGTGTGTGTGTGTGTGTGTGTGTGTGTGTCTGAGTATAGATATATATAAAACCGAAACATGTAATGTAAATTAATTAAAACACCCCAAAAAATATTTTTAAAAAGTGGCATTTTCATTTTTATTTCTCGTTAATATATATATATATATATATATATATATATATATATATATATATATATATATATATATATACATATATATATATATATATATATATATATATATATATATATATATATATATATATATATATATATATATTCTTTCATTCTTTTATTTGTTTCAGTCCACTGACTGTGGCTATGCTGGAGCAGCGCCATAGTGATCATCTTTCCACTTTCCACCTTTGTCGGAGCGGCTTTTGGTGAAGGATGGAGTTCGATGTTACTGCTCTTTTGAGTTCAAAATTCCACCGGAGACTATTATGTGTTTTACCTCATGCGGGCTGATTGAGTATGTGTGTGTGTGTGTGTGTGTGTGTGTGTGTGTGTGTGTGTGTGTGTGTGTGCGTGCGTGCGTGCGTGTGTGTGTTACTATGCTGCTAATTACTCTTGCCTACAGGGAATTGAGCTGCTTTTCCTTAATGACATCAATTTTGGAAAATGTTTGGTTCTTGAAGTCCTTGTTTCTTCTCATTTGGAGTTGATCCCAACTGACACCAAACGATTGTTCTACTATCCCTGAAACCGAAAATAATTTCAATAGACCAAATATCTGTGATATAGGCTACTTAAGACGATCTTATTCGGTTTTATTGTCCAAATACATAGCCATTCTAAGTCAGTTTGTCTGAGCTCATCTTCGTTACACAGACCCACACACACATACGCCCCACCAAGACACACAGCCACACCCAGATACATACACCCCCTCCAAAACACACACACGCACGCACATACACACATACATTATACATATATATATCAAAAACATTAATACAAGTTCGCGTACATGCGTGTGAGCATACATAATTGATACTATGTGTATGCGTATATACGTGTATGTGAGTGTGCATACATAATAAAGTAGGACAGATAGAACGGGAAAGAAATGAGAGGAAGAGAAAAATAAATTGCATTGGAATGAAAGGGAGAGAAAGAGGTAGATGGGTGGTGGAAAAATATTCACTCTACTGATAATATAATGGAAATGCCAAATTTCCTTTACCAAAAGAATCTTTAGAACTAAACAAGGGTCACTTATTTTTATTCCTAAAAGACCCAGAGACTACAGATTCTGTTTGAAAGAAAAAGAAAGTTTTTTTTTCTCCCTTTTATATAGGCATGGGAATTTATAAATCATGTCCACCATTATGATGTGAAAAGATTCAAAGGCACAGTCTTCAGTGATGCAAAAAAGTCACATATATGGGTTGAAAAACAATGGGAATTTTTTTCTAATTGGGAGGGAGCAATTAACAATTTTGGCCACCAGAATCGTTTAAGCAAATCCAAAGACACGTTCTTCGGTTATGTATTTGTGCTAACGCTGTTTCTAAGATAGGCAGAAGGTTAGAAAATTAGAAGAACAGTTAGTCGATTTAATCGATCCAATATTTTAAACTGTACTTCATTTATTGACCCTGGTGCAATAAAAGGCAATGTAGCTCTCGACAGGATTTTCATCCTCAAACACTGCGAAGCATTCTATCCAACACTCTAACCTCTCTGCCAATACACCACCCTTGTGTTCATTAAATAAATCAATAAATGAACACCAGCACAAATATTCTATCTAAGCCTGATACTTATTCGATCGATTTCTTATTGCCGAACTGCTACATTATGGAGACGTAAACAAACCAATGCTGATTGCCAAGCGGTGGTGAGGGACAAACAATGTACTCCAATTACCGAACCCGGTGCAATAAAAGGCAATGTTTCATTCGATAGGATTTGCAATTTCAAATATGATCCAACGCTTTAACACCTCTACCAACAAACTTCCCTTGTGTTCATTAAATATCATTGCACAAGTTGTTATTGTTGTTGTTTTGCCTTGGGTCAGCCATGAATGATTACATCTATGGTCAAAAATACTCCAATTACGGCTATCCTGCTTTATTTCTTATCATTCAATCCGAATTAACCAATATGTACATTTCTTAAGGCGATATTTGGCTATCATTGACTGAGCACACTTATTGTCAAAAGTATTCCTGTTATTCCTGTTACGGATATGTTTTATTTTTTTTATCAGTCAGTCCGAATTGACCAAAATGTACATTTCTTAAGGCAGTAAAGCATAAAATGAGTGATATCCAGCAAGCAATTCTAGCTCCACAAGATATTTCTTTAGATGTTTTAGCTTTCATCCCTTCCAAGAAGGTCAAAATAACGTACTAGTCAAATACTAGTTATTTCTTTTAAAGCATCTTATAAAGCATGTGAATGGAGTTATATATAATCGTCGAATATGAAGTCTATGTCCTTGAAAATGTTACTGCAGCACTAACATAGCTTCAGCTCAATGGCTACAACCACTGAAGGAATAATATAATTACATCTAACATAAATAAAACATTTATTCTTTTACTCTTTACAGTGTAAAGTGACATAGGTCAAAGCGTCCTTCAGATCATTACAGAAGTTGACTTTATTGACATTTATAATAATGCATATATTCAGCGCCCTCAATGAATTTTGTTGATAATATGATTAATCGTTCATTTGTCTGCGAGATATAATTTAACTACACCTAAGTTATTTGCTTTAATCTGAGCATAACATCACATATACAGCCTTAAGTTATAAATGATTGTCTCATCGTTTGATCATACATGTCTCTATTCGGGAATATTAATGTTTGTGTGAATGTTTTAGATATATATACATGCATATACATATGTATGTATGTATGTATGTATGTATGTATGTATGTATGTATGTATGTATGTACGTACGTACGTGCGTATGTGTACACGTGACCGAATAATTCATATACAAGCACAGAGGCACAGCCATAGCTGTGTGTTTGTAAAGCTTGCTACTCAACTATGCGATCTTGGGTTCAGTCCCACTGTATGGCACCTAGTACAAGGGTTTCATATTATAGCACCGAGGCTTGTCTGTGGATTGGTAGGTGGAAACTGAAGGAAGCATATATATATATATATATATATATATATATATATATATATATATATATTCGTAATGGCTAGCGATATATATATATATATACACAATCATACAAAAAAACCCACCTTTTTTGTATTTATTTTTACTCGCATATATATATATATATATATATATATATATATATACATATTTATATCTTAGTAGTGGCTAGCGATCTATCATTCGCCATCATAGATCGCTAGCCGCTACACATTCTTTATTGTCTCACATTGTTTATTTCTGTGTTTCTTTCTGTGGAAGAGCGTAGGCTCGAAACGTTAAAGTCTTTTTCCCTTCCCGAGTGTTAAACTAATACATCTGTTTGTTGTCGACACCACCTGTCTTCATCTTGTTTCTTTTGTGAATTCTCCTCCTATATATATATATATATATATATATATATATATATATATATATATATATATATATATATATATATATATATATATATATATATATATATATATATATACATATATGTATGTATGTATGTATGTATGTATTGACTTCCTTCAGTTCCATCTTTGGTCGGCTCGGGACTAACGTCAAATATACAGCTTTAAGTTATAAATGATTGCACAGATTTATGTGTTTGTGTACTCTTGTCTAGTGTAGACATCTCATAATCATTGTAAATGAGAATCATCGTCAAGTAGCGAAGCTGTACATTTCGTTCAATCATGATACATATATGCATACACAAACAAATATAAATACATGGATTATTGTGCATATACATAAAAAAGACATGTGGTCTCTGTAAGAGAAAAAAACGGACAGATCAAATGAGAGGGCGAGCATCGCTTATCAGTTGACGGTATTATCTAATACTCTATGCATCCCACAGAACGACTGTCGAAACAGAAATTATATGTATATATATCTTTTCATTGGTTAAACTTAGATATCAAGTTACTTCACATATTCTATGAGAATCGCAAACAATTTCACAGCTAGTTAACCCTCAAAAGCTAGGCCACGCCCAACAAAGTCTAACATAATGTAATATCATACAGAAATTGTTTTATATTTATAATTTAACAATTCCCGAATATGAATAGCAATTAATTAATAATATAATTGGCTAAGATGTTTTTAGAATGAATCATCCACTAGTGTCTCCGTCAAAACGATTAGTTTTATTTATTACAGAGAATGGTTTCCACATCGATTTCGCAAGTGTTGAATATTCCTCTCTGACACGTGTGACCTTGACGTATTTGTGATGCAAAATCGGTGTGACACAACTACGACAAGGTTAGGCTTTCAAGTTAACCCAAGTTGACCGCACAAATTTTGAGATAACTCCAAGCAATGACAAATATACTCGTCGAAGGTGTCACGCATACATACACATATACATTATATATATATATATATATATATATATATATATATATATATATATATATATATATATATATATATATATATACAGTCGTCCTCAAGATTATTCATACCCTTGTTCATTTTTGTTATTTTTAATTTTTATGATGATATGAATGCATTTTGTCAAGTTTGTTTATGAATTATATGACAAGCAAGTGAAAGAATAACAACAATACGCAATTCAAGAAATTCTTCATTTCAGGGGTAATTTATTCATGGATTTTCAAAAAAGGCCATTTTCAAAATTATTCACACCCTAGTTTTACTGAGCCCAATATATTTCTTTAATAGTCGATAGCACAGCCTTTTTTTTAATGACTGCTTCTAGACGATTCTTGTACGTGTCCAGAAGTTTCCTGCATGTCTTCTGTATGATGTTGGCCCACTCTTTCTTGGCGAAAGCTTCGAGCTGAGTCAGGTTTGACTGTTTCCTAGCCAACACTGGTCTACAAGTCTCGACACCAGTTCTCGATCGGATTCCAGTCAGGACTCTGACTCGGCCATTCTAGGACGTTGACATCATTATCCTGAAACCATTTCTTCACTATCTTGGTGGTATGTTTCTGATCATTGTTCTGCTGGTATTTCCAGTTGTGGCCGAGTTGGAGTTACTCAGCAGATTCCTTCACGTTTTCATCAAGGATCCTGATGTAATCCTCTTTTCTCATACATTTGACCTTGACAAGGTTCCCGGTGCCATTGGAAGAGAAGCATCTCCATAGCATTGTTTTCACCACCATGCTTGATGGTGAGTACAGTGTTCTTCGGCTTGTATGCTTCTCCTTTCTTCCTCCAGACGTATTCAGCATCCATATGGCCAAATAACTCCAACTTCATCTCATCAGACCACAGGATGGTTGACCAAAGGCTGGGCTCTTACTCCAGATGGTCTCTAGCAAAAGCCTGGTGAGCATCCGGATTTTTCTTCCTCATCAGCGGCGTCTTCCGAGGCCTACTTCCATGGAAACCTCCTCTGTACAAAACTCGCTCAATGGTGGACCATGACACCTTCGTCCTTGCTTGGTCAAACATTTTAATTAGGGCTTTGGTTGTGGTCCGGAAGTTGTTGTTGACCTCTCAGCAGATTTTCCTGGTAAGATTGGGAGACACCTTACGCTTCCTGCTACGTCCACCGAGGTTTTTAACAGTGTTGAACCTCTTGGGCTTGTTGATTATGATCTGGACGGTTACCACAGGGACATCATACTGTTTTGAAATGGCCTTATAACCCTTTCCTTCACTTTGAGCACGCATAAGACGTTGATGTATGTCCTCACTGAACTCCTTCTTGGCCATGATGATCAGACACTGAGAATGACCAGAAGACTTTTCCTCTATTTATACTCTTCTGGAAATATCTATAGGACAAAGATTAGCATATCCACAGGAAGTAAAAACAGTGGGGCTTGAATAATTCTGAACATGTGCAAAAACGAACTTTAGGCTATATCTACTATTATGCAAATGACATTTAACGAACTCATATGTGGATTTGTGCGTAGCAACAAGTAAACAAAAGATACACAGGAAGTACCAACAGAATAGCTTTTACAAATGAAGAACCTAAAAAAAGAATGTTAGTTTCCACGGGGTGTATAATCGATCATACATGTTCAATGCACAAGCATCGCATGTTTGCCGACAGGCTGCGAAATAGCGCGGTGAGGACACCTCCCACAAAGCGCCATGTGTTAAAACCCCTGAAAGTCATAGACAAGCGAGACGACTCGCTCCATGTATATAGTCGTGGGTCTAGTCGATTACATCAACCCCAGTGGATGAAAGGCAAAGAGTCGGAAGAAATGACACTTAGCATTTTATCTGGCGCCCTAACGAATCTGTCAGCTCGCTACTTTAATGATGATGATGATGATGATGATTTCAAACAGACACAAATCAAGAAATTTAACAGGTGGATGAGAGTTAGACCGACTAAGCGCAACTAAGAATTAAGCTGGTAGGTATTTTATTGATTTCGCTGGCAGTTACCATTTTCCCACCTGCATCAAGTAAATTTTATAGAAGATTTCAGTATTCCTGTATGCGAAGATGTACGCTCACACACGCGCGCGCGCGAGCGTGCACATAAATCTAATCTATTATCGTTTTCAATAATAATATATAATAAGTAGGATCAGCCGTAAAGATATCCTTAGAACCTTTCTCAGAAGTAATTTAATCTGTTGATGTTCAGTCAAAGTAACCTCATTAATTAAAGGGGTGTCAACAAATGCTATTATGCCTTGGGGATACAATTGGCCGGCATCCTACACACAATTGTGTGCATTAAGTCTGTCTGCCTGTCTGTTTGTATGTATTGGGTTTGCAACTAAGTTCCCACCGTTTTTTTTAAATTTTAGAATTTATTGCGTTTTTAAATTTTGGAATCTATTTTTTTCGAGAATTCTATTTTTGAATCATTTCGGATTTTTTTTTTTTTTATATATAGTTAATTTTAGTTAAGTTTTGTTTATTTTTTGATCATTCAAATGGAATGTCAAGTTAAGAAAAACGAGCATTTTCGACACCTCCTGTTTGCTTTTAATTAAGGTTCTAAAGCCGCAAAAGATGCTCGCGACATTTGTGCTGTGTCTGGAGAGGGTGCCATAGCTGAAAGAACCGCTCGTGATTGGTATGTCAAGTTAAAAAAATGGAAATTTTGACCCCAAGGACGCACCTCGTTCTGGCCGTCCAGTTGAGTTCGATGAAGAGAGATTAAACCAGCTTTTGCACGAAAATTCTCGTCAAACGACAAGGAAACTGGCAGAAAAAGTGGAATGTTCCCACACTCCTAAAGAGAAGCATCTTCACTCGATGGGAAAGATTCAGAAGTATGGAGCATGGGTCCCGCATGCTTTAAATGACAACAATAAAAATCAACGAGCCACAATCTCCACTGGTTTGCTTGCTCATCACCGCTCAACTCATGGACGCAAGAAACGATCTCTTTACCGAATCGTTACTGGCGACGAAAAATGGTGCCTCTACATCAATATGAAGCAACGTAAGGAATCACTTAGCCTCAGTAAACAAGCGACACCGCGCGTGAAACAAGATCTTCATCCGCGTAAAACGATGTTGTGCGTATGGTGGGACTGGGAAGGGATTATCCGTTACGAATTGCTTGAATGGAACCAAACGGTCAACGCGGAACTCTGTGTTCAAAAGATGGAACGACTCAACACGACTATACAAGAGAAAAGCCCTAATCGGCAGCATGGAGTTCTTCAGCTGCACGACAATGCCCGCCCTCATATCGCCAATATCACCAAGGAAGCCATTCAAATGCATGGCTGGGAAGTGCTGCCACGCCCACCGTACTCTCCTGATTTGGCATCAACGGATTTCCACCTCTTTCGATCTCTTTCAGATGCTATGCGCGGAGTTTCGTTCAATACTGATACAGAATCGAGAGTTTGGTTGGATCAATTTTTCAAGTCGAAATCGGGTGATTTCTACCAACGAGGTTTTGAAAATCTCGTTGAACGTTGGATGGAAGCCCGTCATGACTGACTGAAGAGGCAATTGGCTGCGAATGATCCGTGTATCTTGTTTTGCCCTTTTTTTCCGCATGTTGTGTTTTCCTGTTCTACCTTTGATTTATATATATTACACACGCACACACATGTATATATATATATATATATATATATATATATATATATATATATATATATATATATATATATATGCATGTATGTATGTATGTATGTATGTACGATTTCTTTACTTGTTTTCACCATGATGGAGTTCCGCCTTGAAGTATTTCAGTCAGCCAAATTGCCGCCCTTGGTTATTTAGCTTCATATCTGTTACTTATTCATCAGTCATTCTTAGCTAAACACTTAGGTTTGAGGAGCATAAACAATTTTGAAGTTGAGGAACACAAAAACAAGCACGCACACACGTACATATATTAATGTAATTTTATGTCACGTTACATACAAAAATTATATGACATTGAACAGAAGAATTGCTGAAGGGAGAGACAGGGGAGAGCGAGAGAGAGAGAGAGAGAGAGAGAGAGAGAGAGAGAGAGAGAGAGAGAGAGGGAGAGAGATGGGGAGAGAAAGAAAGAAGGTGATAGACAGAGGAAGACAGACAAACAGACAGACACACACACACACACACACACACACACTTTACTGTTTTATTCTAAGATGTGATTTAAATGAAATGTTCAGTGTCTTCCCTTATAATATAATCTCCACTAATATACCTTCAGGTACAATAATCAAATTATGGTATAAAGATTCAATGCTTAAATCGTATCAGAAGGAGGTTTCTGCTGATGCTGTTGCTGCAGCTGTATTGCCCCCGGCTTAGCTCCGATTGAACAGAATTATGACACACATCTCGTAAGCCGAATGTCTACATGAGACACACGTCCGTTTTTACGAATTATATTTATTGTGACCTTAAGCGGAGAGCTGGCAGAATCATTAGCATGCCGGGCAAAATGCTTGTTGGCATTTCGTCCGTCTGTACGTTCTGAGTTCAAATCCGGACGATGTTGATTTTGCTTTCATCCCTTTCGTGGTTGATAAAATAAGTACTAGTTGGGTGCTGGAGCTGATAAAATCGACTAGACTCCTTCCTCGAAATTTCAGTTGTGTCTCTAATAGAAAGTATATTTCCTCTATGACAATACCAGCTTCTGTACTATTACATTATGGTAATATCGTATTATACCGAAGAATTCGTTTATTAATTTGTCCAGAATTTTAATCCACTTTTAAGACAGCTGTGCCATGAAGAATTCGAAGGCGAATGGGCTGAAATTGTAGTAAGAATGTTGTATTGCTTATATTCTCCTCTCAACTAATTCATTCATCATTCCTACTTAATAATAAAATATTGTCGACCTTACATAGATTTGATTTAATTAACGGCATCAGTGATTCATTTAAGATAGATGGATTACTGAAAGTTGCAATGGTTGGTATGTGTGTCTAGAAGCGTAAACTGAAGCTTTATTCACCAATGACCTTCTCCGCTGACGCTAAGCGCTGGCACATACATGCATAATAAACATACGTACATACATACACGTTTTACTTGTTTCAGTCATTGGACTGTGGTCATGCTGGAGCACCGCCTTGAAGGAGCGAAGAAATCGACACCAGTTATGAACGTGTGTTTATGCATATGATATACTAGACTACCCGTGACACGTTGGGTCACCGGGAAACTCTGAGTTTCCCTCTTGTTTCGTAGGGGGGGGGGTCCAGGTTATTTCGCATGCTTTCAACGAATGTGACATCGAAATCACGCGTAAACGGCTCCTTTCCCCAGAAAAAGAAAGATTTGGCTGCTATTTTGGGCCCTTTATCGCAAATAGCTGTTACGTGGTAGCAGGGCGTGCTAGAAATAGCAGCCAAATCTTTTGAGGTGAGATGCGTTGAATGCACTCGAAAAATACTTATAAAAGAAAAACTATTTCAAACCGAGGTTTCGAAAAGGGTCTTTTATGAAATATTTACCGTATTTTTTAAGCCATTTTCAGTTTAAAATATTTTTTAAATATGCAAGAAAGAATTTTTGTAATGGTTATTCTCTTGAAAATAATTTTTAAAAAAACATTAAAATACTGCCTGTTCAAAAAAGGCTAAAATATAAATACTTATTGTGCAAACAGCTTACATTTTTGAAATCGCATTCACTTAAAAATATTTCTAAATGATTAAAATACTGTGTTTAATAAAAGCGAAAATAGAAACATTTACTGTAAAAAATTCATCTTTTCGTTAGTAAGTCTAATAGAAAGATAAGAGTTTCTTCCCTTTCAGGAAGAAGATTATTTTCTGAATATTGTCCCATTATGCACCGTTTGGGGTATTTTTGCCCGTAAACCTCTATCTTTAAATCTAACTGTCCGATTTACGTGAAACTTGTTTTATTTCACTTGTATTAGCATTTCAGGGTAAACTTAATTCATTGTTGTATCTAGGGAGAGTCATTCTCTTTTAGTGCCTTATCTACTTACGTTTTTTTCCTAAAATATTCGTAGCTTCAACACACGAACTCACATAAAGAATCTTGCAAACCAAATCCAAAAGTGAAATTAATTCATAGTATGCGCCAGCTTGGCTGGGTAACATTGCAAGCAAGCAAGCAAGCAAGATCCAAACTGACGTTTAATGTATTATATATATACATGTATATATATATATATATATATATATGTGTGTGTGTGTGTGTGTGTGTGTGTGTGTGTGTGTGTGTGTACATAACTATATGTATATATATATATATATATATATATATATATATATATATATATATATATATATATATATATATATATATATATATATATATATATAGTTATGTACATATATATATATATATATATATATATATATATATATATATATATATATATATATATATATATATGTCGATATGCACATACCTGTACGTATATATGCATATACTCATTTACTGTTTGTTTTTACATGACCGAACGCAGCGTCTACAATTTGTAAATAGTTATCGTAACTTTATATTTTCCGACGCTACTCTATCTCTTCCTCTATCATTTTCCCCTCTCGTTCTTCCTCTTTACTACTACGTATCTCGCTTTACCCCTCTCGTTCTTCCTCTGTTACTACTACGTATCTCTTTTTCCCTCCTCGTACTTCTTCTCTTTCTCTTTTCCTCTCGTTGCTCACCTAGTCTTCTACTTCATCCCTTTGTTTCTCCCTCTACCACTCTCTCTCTTCTCCTTACACCGGCATGGTCACATGCTTCCGGTCAATAATCCTTTTCTTCCTTGGCTATCGCCGAGCAAACACGCGAACTCACTTCGTCCCCACTTTCAAGTTCGTGCCTCACAGCGTTCATACACACATAATTTTTCCCGTCTGGCCGTAAAGCCTTTTCTGTTTGTTTTCCTGTCTTGTTTTTTGTCCGCCACTACATTCCTCCATGGCCAGGTTTAATTTGTGTATACAAATTTAATTTGCGGTCCATGGGAAGAGCCGTTTTAACGATGCGTCCTACCCAGCTCTTCGAAACGCCGGTGTTAAAACGGGGGTAGCTGATGAAGAAGAATGTTCTCTATGTGGCTTGTGTGTTTTCTCGTCTACGTTTTGTTTGCAATGTCCTGTACCCAGATATGCACCTATACATACAGGTGGATGTCGGTATGCACATACCTGTACGTATATATGCATATACTCATTTACTGTTTGTTTATATATATATATATATATATATATATATATATATATATATATATATATATATATATATATATATATATATATATATATAATTTTTCAAAGTAAACTCTGTAATCGTTACCAATATAGCATAAGATTTCACCTCAAAGGATCATTGATTAGATTCCTTAAGGATCGTTTTCATTGTTTATATTACCAAAGTTACAAATTTATACATTTGAAAAACAGAAATTCAACACCGGAGATTTATCCATTGTTTTTCATTCAATGTAAACATTTCTATGTTTGACTGTATTCAACCATCAATAAGTTAAATATATTAATCGTCTCACACGTCATCAGGAATGATTTTCATTAGAACAAAAAAACAAAAAAGAACATAATGAATCGATCGAACAAATCAAATTTTTGACGTGTGAGACGATTAATATATTTAACTTATTGATGGTTGAATATAGTCAAACACAGAAATGTTTACATTGAATGAAAAATAATGGGTAAATCTCCGGTGTTGAATTTCTCTTTTTTAAATATATAAATTTGAAACTTTGTATATATATATATATATGTTTATACATTCAAAAATAGATAAATTTGTATATATACGCATCTATCCATTTATATTATTTATGGGGCTGTACATGTGTGTATGTGAATGCATGCGCGCGCGCGTGTGTGTATACATGTGTATTGTTTTCTGATCTCAGGGAGGCAGGAAAATCTGTGATTTAACATTAGTGCCTACTTCTTCACAGCTTACGGATTACATATGCCACTAATATATTATAGTACACATTTCTATGGATCATAGACTTTTAAAAATTAGAATACACTCCAGTAGAACTCCACTATAAACACTTGTATGTATACAAACAGGGCATCATAGGAAAGGCCCTTAA